>NC_088235.1:1645396-1659976 GCF_036934945.1 Oncorhynchus masou masou
GAGGAGACATTTTGGTCTGTGCTGTTCTGTTTTCTCCCTGCTCACTGCACAATGTGCTGTTCTGAAATGGGGCCAGCAAACACTATACTGCAGCTCTCTCTCTGTTCCCCCTCTCTCTCTGTTCTCCCTCTCTCTCTGTTCTCTCTCTCTGTTCTCTCTCTGTTCCCCCTCTCTGTTCTCTCTCTGTTCCCCCTCTCTCTCTGTTCCCCCTCTCTCTCTGTTCCCCCCTCTCTCTGTTCCCCCTCTCTCTGTTCCCCCCTCTCTCTGTTCCCCCTCTCTCTGTTCCCTCTCTCTCTCTGTTCCCCCTCTCTCTATCTCCCTCTCTCTCTCTGTTCCCCCTCTCTCTATCTCCCTCTCTCTCTCTCTGTTCTCCCTCTCTCTCTGTTCTCCCTCTCTCTCTCTCTCTCTGTTCTCTCTCTGTTCTCTCTCTCTCTCTGTTCTCTCTCTCTCTCTGTTCTCCCTCTCTCTCTGTTCTCCCTCTCTCTCTCTCTCTGTTCTCTCTCTGTTCTCTCTCTCTCTCTCTCTCTCTCTGTTCTCTCTCTCTCTCTCTGTTCTCTCTCTCTCTCTCTGTTCTCCCTCTCTCTCTGTTCTCTCTCTCTCTCTCTCTGTTCTCTCTCTCTCTCTGTTCTCCCTCTCTCTCTGTTCTCCCTCTCTCTCTGTTCTCTCTCTCTCTCCCTCTCTCTCTCTCTCTCTGTTCTCCCTCTCTCTCTCCCTCTCTCTCTCTCTGTTCTCCCTGCTTTCTCTCATTCAATTCTAAAGGCTTTATTGGCATGGGGAAACACATGTTTACATTGAAATAGATAATAAACAAAAGTGAAGTAAACAATCCAAAATTAACAGTAAACATTACTCACAAAATATTGTCTATATACAGTGTTGTAACCATGTGCAAATTGTTAAAGTACAAACAGGAAAATAAATCAAATATGGGTTGTATTTAAAATGGTGTTTGTTCTTCACTGGTTGTCCTTTTCTTGTGGCATCAGGTCACATGGCAGCATCCCCGGCAGGATCCCTGCCAGAGCCAGAGCTGCAGAGCAGGGGATTTGTATTTCCATGTGCTCTGTCTTCCACAGTGACTGCCTGACTGCAGAATGAGGTCTTCTCTGTCTGCCATGTTGTCTCTCTGTCTGCCATGTTGTCTCCCTGTCTGCCATGTTGTCTCTGTCTGCCATGTCATGTTGTCTCCCTGTCTCTCTGTCTGCCATGTCATGTTGTCTCCCTGTCTCTCTGTCTGCCATGTCATGTTGTCTCTCTGTCTGCCATGTCATGTTGTCTCTCTGTCTGCCATGTCATGTTGTCTCTCTGTCTGCCATGTCATGTTGTCTTCCTGTCTCTCTGTCTGCCATGTCATGTTGTCTCCCTGTCTCTCTGTCTGCCATGTCATGTTGTCTCTCTGTCTGCCATGTCATGTTGTCTCTCTGTCTGCCATGTCATGTTGTCTCCCTGTCTCTCTGTCTGCCATGTTGTCTCCCTGTCTGCCATGTTGTCTCTCTGTCTGCCATGTTGTCTCCCTGTCTGCCATGTTGTCTCCCTGTCTGCCATGTTGTCTCTGTCTGCCATGTCATGTTGTCTCCCTGTCTCTCTGTCTGCCATGTCATGTTGTATCCCTGTCTCTCTGTCTGCCATGTCATGTTGTCTCCCTGTCTCTCTGTCTGCCATGTCATGTTGTCTCCCTGTCTCTCTGTCTGCCATGTCATGTTGTCTCCCTGTCTCTCTGTCTGCCATGTCATGTTGTCTCCCTGTCTCTCTGTCTGCCATGTCATGTTGTCTCCCTGTCTCTCTGTCTGCCATGTCATGTTGTCTCCCTGTCTCTCTGTCTGCCATGTCATGTTGTCTCCCTGTCTCTCTGTCTGCCATGTCATGTTGTCTCTCTGTCTGCCATGTCATGTTGTCTCCCTGTCTCTCTGTCTGCCATGTCATGTTGTCTCCCTGTCTCTCTGTCTGCCATGTCATGTTGTCTCCCTGTCTGCCATGTCATGGTGTCTCTCTGTCTGCCATGTCATGGTGTCTCTCTGTCTGCCATGTCATGTTCTCTCCCTGTCTCTCTGTCTGCCATGTCATGGTGTCTCTCTGTCTGCCATGTCATGTTGTCTCCCTGTCTCTCTGTCTGCCATGTCATGGTGTCTCTCTGCCTGCCATGTCATGTTGTCTCTCTGCCTGCCATGTCATGTTGTCTCTCTGTCTGCCATGTCATGTTGTCTCCCTGTCTCTTTGTCTGCCATGTCATGTTGTCTCTCTTTCTCGCTGTCTGTCATGTCATGTTGTCTCCCTGTCTCTCTGTCTGCCATGTCATTTTGTCTCTGTGTCTGCCATGTCATGTTGTCTCTGTCTCTCTGTCTGCCATGTCATGTTGTCTGTCTCTCTTTCTTCCATGTCATGTTGTCTCTGTCTCTCTGTCTGCCATGTTATGTTGTCTCTGTCTGCCATGTCATGTTGTCTCTCTGTCTGCCATGTCATGTTGTCTCTCTGTCTGCCATGTCATGTTGTCTCTCTGTTTGCCATGTCATGTTGTCTCCCTGTCTCTGTCTGCCATGTCATGTTGTCTCTCTGTTTGCCATGTCATGTTGTCTCCCTGTCTCTCTGTCTGCCATGTCATGTTGTCTCCCTGTCTCTCTGTTTGCCATGTCATGTTGTCTCTCAGCCAGTGTTTTCTGCTCTTGCAGTAGGGAGGGGCTGGTGTTCCTGTCTACTCGTGTGTTTCTCTCTGTGAGTAGCCAGGTTGTAATCCAGTTGGCCACTGATTTCCATGTGAATTCTCTAGAATCTGCATGAAGATAATATATGTATTTTCCCACCAGTGGTGTTTCCACCAGACTTGTTGTGGATAAACCCCGTGTGTGATGACGTTGTGCTCACAAAATGTACTTTTTATCTTTAGGTTTTTATTTGGTGCATGAAAACTTAATGTTCAATATGTTTTCGTGGCATTCTCAACTGATGAGCCAACAGCAAGCAGACACGGTGCCGGTGGGCTGTGCAGCCTGGTAGACACGGTGCCGGTGGGCATGCAGCCCAGTAGACACGGTGCCGGTGGGCTCTGCAGCCCAGTAGACACGGTGCCGTTAGGCTGTGCAGCCCGGTAGACACGGTGCCGGTGGGCTCTGCAGCCCGGTAGACACGGTGCCGTTAGGCTGTGCAGCCCGGTAGACACGGTGCCGGTGGGCTGTGCAGCCCGGTAGACACGGTGCCGGTGGGCTCTGCAGCCCGGTAGACACGGTGCCGGTGGGCTCTGCAGCCCGGTAGACACGGTGCCGGTGGGCTCTGCAGCCCAGTAGATACGGTGCCGGTGGGCTCTGCAGCCCAGTAGACACGGTGCCGGTGGGCTCTGCAGCCCAGTAGACACGGTGCCGGTGGGCTCTGCAGCCCAGTAGACACGGTGCCGGTGGGCTCTGCAGCCCAGTAGACACGGTGCCGGTGGGCTCTGCAGCCCAGTAGATACGGTGCCGGTGGGCTCTGCAGCCCAGTAGACACGGTGCCGGTGGGCTCTGCAGCCCGGTAGACACAGTGCCAGTGGGCTCTGCAGCCCAGTAGACACGGTGCCGGTGGGCTCTGCAGCCCGGTAGACACGGTGCCAGTGGGCTCTGCAGCCCGGTAGACACAGTGCCAGTGGGCTCTGCAGCCCGGTAGACACGGTGCCGGTGGGCTCTGCAGCCCGGTAGACACAGTGCCAGTGGGCTCTGCAGCCCGGTAGACACAGTGCCAGTGGGCTCTGCAGCCCGGTAGACACAGTGCCAGTGGGCTCTGCAGCCCAGTAGACACGGTGCCGGTGGGCTCTGCAGCCCGGTAGACACGGTGCCGTTAGGCTGTGCAGCCCGGTAGACACGGTGCCGGTGGGCTCTGCAGCCCGGTAGACACGGTGCCGGTGGGCTCTGCAGCCCAGTAGACACGGTGCTGGTGGGCTCTGCAGCCCGGTAGACACAGTGCCAGTGGGCTCTGCAGCCCGGTAGACACGGTGCCGGTGGGCTCTGCAGCCCGGTAGACACAGTGCCAGTGGGCTCTGCAGCCCGGTAGACACGGTGCCGGTGGGCTCTGCAGCCCGGTAGACACGGTGCCGGTGGGCTCTGCAGCCCGGTAGACACAGTGCCAGTGGGCTCTGCAGCCCGGTAGACACAGTGCCAGTGGGCTCTGCAGCCCGGTAGACACAGTGCCAGTGGGCTCTGCAGCCCAGTAGACACGGTGCCGGTGGGCTCTGCAGCCCAGTAGACACGGTGCCGGTGGGCTCTGCAGCTGGGCTGGTCTACATGAGATTATTTTTTATTATTATTATTTTTTTAATTTCATCTTAATTTAACCAGGTAGGCTATTTGAGAACAAGTTCTCATTTACAATTGCGACCTGGCCAAGATAAAGCAAAGCAGTTCGACACAGAGTTACACATTGAGCAAAACAAACATACAGTCAAGAATACAGTAGGACAAAAGAAAACAGTCTATTTTCAGGGAGTTCAAATAAGGGAGGTAAGGCAATAAATAGGCCATGGTGGCGAAGTAATTACAATATGGCAATTAAACACTGGAAGTCGAAGTCAAGGATTGGTAGGATGGTCAGTTTAACGAGGGCAGCATGAGTGAAGGATGCTTTGTTGCGAAATAGGAAGCCAATTCTAGATTTAATTTTGGATTGGGGATGTTTGATGTGGGTCTGGAAGGAGAGTTTACAGTCCAACCAGACACCCAGGCATTTGTAGTTGTCCACGTATTCTAAGTCAGAGCCGTCCAGAGTAGTGATGCTGGATGGGCGGGCAGGTGTGGGCAGTGATAGATTGAATAGCATGTATTTAGTTTTAATTATTGAACGTCAGTCCAGCGTGGATCATCATGTTCTCAGAATAAAACCCTGGATGTCTATTGGACAGCAGCATCGCTGTGCTCTTTCACCCCCCTGTCATGTCCTCAGAATAAAACCCTGGATGTCTATTGGACAGCAGCATCGCTGTGCTCTTTCACCCCCCTGTCATGTCCTCAGAATAAAACCCTGGATGTCTATTGGACAGCAGCATCGCTGTGCTCTTTCACCCCCCTGTCATGTCCTCAGAATAAAACCCTGGATGTCTATTGGACAGCAGCATCGCTGTGCTCTTTCACCCCCCTGTCATGTCCTCAGAATAAAACCCTGGATGTCTATTGGACAGCAGCATCGCTGTGCTCTTTCACCCCCTGTCATGTCCTCAGAATAAAACCCTGGATGTCTATTGGACAGCAGCATCGCTGTGCTCTTTCACCCCCTGTCATGTCCTCAGAATAAAACCCTGGATGTCTATTGGACAGCAGCATCGCTGTGCTCTTTCACCCCTGTCATGTTCTCAGAATAAAACCCTGGATGTCTATTGGACAGCAGCATCGCTGTGCTCTTTCACCCCCCTGTCATGTCCTCAGAATAAAACCCTGGATGTCTATTGGACAGCAGCATCGCTGTGCTCTTTCACCCCCCTGTCATGTCCTCAGAATAAAACCCTGGATGTCTATTGGACAGCAGCATCGCTGTGCTCTTTCACCCCCTGTCATGTTCTCAGAATAAAACCCTGGATGTCTATTGACAGCAGCATCGCTGTGCTCTTTCACCCCCTGTCATGTCCTCAGAATAAAACCCTGGATGTCTATTGGACAGCAGCATCGCTGTGCTCTTTCACCCCCCCTGTGAAGTTCATCTGATTTCATCTGTAGTTTAATGGTTTGAGTTGTAGTGGGACGACCACACACCATGTCATCTCCTGACTCTCTACTTTGATGGTTATTATATCAATATTTGTGCACAAAGACATTTCCATTTCTCACATAATTAATTTTACTGACACAAAAAAATCCCACCATGTCGAACGAAAACTTTCTGCCAGCATTTTAAATTGTACTGAAACATCCTGTTTCCATCACAGCTGTCTGGACTTGTTTTATACGGTATGACAACTGTGGCTGGAAATGTGCTTATTGTGTGTGTGTGTGTGTGTGTGTGTGTGTGTGTGTGTGTCTGACGCCGTCTGTGTGTATATATCTCTGTCAGATGTCTGTGTGTATATAGCTGGACTGATACAGATATTGTAGATTGGCTGAGTTGTCTAGTCTCCAGATATACAGTATTACCCTACAGATACTGTAGACTGGCTGAGTTTACCCTACAGATACTGTAGACTGGCTGAGTTTACCCTACAGATACTGTAGACTGGCTGAGTTTACCCTACAGATACTGTAGACTGGCTGAGTTTACCCTACAGATACTGTAGACTGGCTGAGTTTACCCTACAGATACTGTAGACTGGCTGAGTTTACCCTACAGATACTGTAGACTGGCTGAGTTTACCCTACAGATACTGTAGACTGGCTGAGTTTACCCTACAGATACTGTAGACTGGCTGAGTTTACCCTACAGATACTATAGACTGGCTGAGTTTACCCTACAGATACTATAGACTGGCTGAGTTTACCCTACAGATACTGTAGACTGGCTGAGCTTACCCTACAGATACTGAAGACTGGCTGAGTTTACCCTACAGATACTGAAGACTGGCTGAGTTTACCCTACAGATACTGTAGACTGGCTGAGTTTACCCTACAGATACTGTAGACTGGCTGAGTTTACCCTACAGATACTGTAGACTGGCTGAGTTTACCCTCCAGATACTGTAGACTGGCTGAGTTTACCCTCCAGATACTATAGACTGGCTGAGTTTACCCTCCAGATACTATAGACTGGCTGAGTTTACCCTACAGATACTGTAGACTGGCTGAGTTTGCCTTCCAGATACTGTAGACTGGCTGAGTTTACCCTACAGATACTATAGACTGGCTGTGTTTACCCTACAGATACTGAAGACTGGCTGAGTTTACCCTCCAGATACTGAAGACTGGCTGAGTTTACCCTACAGATACTGTAGACTGGCTGAGTTTACCCTACAGATACTGTAGACTGGCTGAGTTTACCCTCCAGATACTGTAGACTGGCTGAGTTTACCCTCCAGATACTGTAGACTGGCCGAGTTTACCCTACAGATACTGTAGACTGGCTGAGTTTACCCTACAGATACTGTAGACTGGCTGAGTTTACCCTACAGATACTGTAGACTGGCTGAGTTTACCCTACAGATACTGTAGACTGGCTGAGTTTACCCTACAGATACTGTAGACTGGCTGAGTTTACCCTACAGATACTATAGACTGGCTGAGTTTACCCTACAGATACTATAGACTGGCTGAGTTTACCCTACAGATACTATAGACTGGCTGAGCTTACCCTACAGATACTGAAGACTGGCTGAGTTTACCCTACAGATACTGAAGACTGGCTGAGTTTACCCTACAGATACTGTAGACTGGCTGAGTTTACCCTACAGATACTGTAGACTGGCTGAGTTTACCCTACAGATACTGTAGACTGGCTGAGTTTACCCTACAGATACTGTAGACTGGCTGAGTTTGCCTTCCAGATACTGTAGACTGGCTGAGTTTACCCTACAGATACTATAGACTGGCTGTGTTTACCCTACAGATACTGAAGACTGGCTGAGTTTACCCTCCAGATACTGAAGACTGGCTGAGTTTACCCTACAGATACTGTAGACTGGCTGAGTTTACCCTACAGATACTGTAGACTGGCTGAGTTTACCCTCCAGATACTGTAGACTGGCTGAGTTTACCCTCCAGATACTGTAGACTGGCCGAGTTTACCCTACAGATACTGTAGACTGGCTGAGTTTACCCTACAGATACTGTAGACTGGCTGAGTTTACCCTACAGATACTGTAGACTGGCTGAGTTTACCCTACAGATACTGAAGACTGGCTGAGTTTACCCTACAGATACTATAGACTGGCTGAGTTAACCCTACAGATACTATAGTCTGGCTGAGTTTACCCTACATATACTATAGACTGGCCGAGTTTACCCTACAGATACTATAGACTGGCTGAGTTTACCCTACAGATACTATAGACTGGCTGAGTTTACCCTACAGATACTGAAGACTGGCTGAGTTTACCCTACAGATACTGAAGACTGGCTGAGTTTACCCTACAGATACTATAGACTGGCTGAGTTTACCCTACAGATACTGAAGCCTGGCTGAGTTTACCCTCCAGATACTGTAGACTGGCTGAGTTTACCCTCCAGATACTGTAGACTGGCTGAGTTTACCCTCCAGATACTGTAGACTGGCTGAGTTTACCCTCCAGATACTGTAGACTGGCTGAGTTTACCCTCCAGATACTGTAGACTGGCTGAGTTTACCCTCCAGATACTGTAGACTGGCCGAGTTTACCCTCCAGATACTGTAGAATGGCCGAGTTTACCCTCCAGATACTGTAGACTGGCCGAGTTTACCCTCCAGATACTGTAGACTGGCCGAGTTTACCCTACAGATACTGTAGACTGGCTGAGTTTACCCTACAGATACTGTAGACTGGCTGAGTTTACCCTACAGATACTGTAGACTGGCTGAGTTTACCCTCCAGATATACAGTATTGCCCTCCAGATATACAGTATTGCCCTCCAGATATACAGTATTGCCCTCCAGATATACAGTATTACCCTCCAGATATACAGTATTGCCCTCCAGATATACAGTATTGCCCTCCAGATATACAGTATTACCCTCCAGATATACAGTATTGCCCTCCAGATATACAGTATTACCCTCCAGATATACAGTATTGCCCTCCAGATATACAGTATTGCCCTCCAGATATACAGTATTACCCTCCAGATATACAGTATTGCCCTCCAGATATACAGTATTGCCCTCCAGATATACAGTATTACCCTCCAGATATACAGTATTACCCTCCAGATATACAGTATTACCCTCCAGATATACAGTATTACCTTCCAGATATACAGTATTACCCTCCAGATATACAGTATTGCCCTCCAGATATACAGTATTACCCTCCAGATATACAGTATTGCCCTCCAGATATACAGTATTGCCCTCCAGATATACAGTATTACCCTCCAGATATACAGTATTACACTCCAGATATACAGTATTACACTCCAGATATACAGTATTACCCTCCAGATATACAGTATTACCCTCCAGATATACAGTATTACCCTCCAGATATACAGTATTACCCTCCAGATATACAGTATTACCTTCCAGATATACAGTATTACCCTCCAGATACTGTAGACTGGCTGAGTTTACCCTCCAGATACTATAGACTGGCTGAGTTTACCCTACAGAGACTGTAGACTGGCTGAGTTTACCCTCAGGATACTGAAGACTGGCTGAGTTTACCCTCAGGATACTGAAGACTGGCTGAGTTTACCCTACAGATACTGTAGACTGTCTGAGTTTACCCTACAGATACTGTAGACTGTCTGAGTTTACCCTACAGATACTGTAGACTGGCTGAGTTTACCCTACAGATACTGTAGACTGGCTGAGTTTACCCTACAGATACTGTAGACTGGCTGAGTTTACCCTACAGATACTGTAGACTGGCTGAGTTTACCCTACAGATACTATAGACTGGCTGAGTTTACCCTACAGATATACAGTATTACCCTACAGATACTATAGACTGGCTGAGTTTACCCTACAGATACTATAGACTGGCTGAGTTTACCCTACAGATACTATAGACTGGCTGAGTTTACCCTACAGATACTATAGACTGGCTGAGTTTACCCTACAGATACTATAGACTGGCTGAGTTTACCCTACAGATACTGTAGACTGGCTGAGTTTACCCTACAGATACTATAGACTGGCTGAGTTTACCCTCCAGATATACAGTATTGCCCTCCAGATATACAGTATTACCCTCCAGATATACAGTATTACCCTCCAGATACTATAGACTGGCTGAGTTTACCCTACAGATACTATAGACTGGCTGAGTTTACCCTACAGATACTATAGACTGGCTGAGTTTACCCTACAGATATACAGTATTACCCTCCAGATACTATAGACTGGCTGAGTTTACCCTCCAGATATACAGTATTACCCTCCAGATATACAGTATTACCCTCCAGATATACAGTATTACCCTCCAGATATACAGTATTACCCTCCAGATATACAGTATTACCCTCCAGATATACAGTATTACCCTCCAGATATACAGTATTACCCTCCAGATATACAGTATTACCCTCCAGATATACAGTATTACCCTCCAGATATACAGTATTGCCCTCCAGATATACAGTATTACCCTCCAGATATACAGTATTACCCTCCAGATATACAGTATTACCCTCCAGATATACAGTATTACCCTCCAGATATACAGTATTACCCTCCAGATATACAGTATTACCCTCCAGATATACAGTATTACCCTCCAGATATACAGTATTGCCCTCCAGATATACAGTATTACCCTACAGATATACAGTATTACCCTCCAGATATACAGTATTACCCTCCAGATATACATTACATTTACATTTAAGTCATTTAGCAGACGCTCTTATCCAGAGCGACTTACAAATTGGTGAATTCACCTTCTGACATCCAGTGGAACAGCCACTTTACAATAGTGCATCTAAATAATTTAAGGGGGGGGGGGGGTGAGAAGGATTACTTATCCTATCCTAGGTATTCCTTGAAGAGGTGGGGTCTCAGGTGTCTCCGGAAGGTGGTGACTGACTCCGCTGTCCTGGCGTCGTGAGGGAGTTTGTTCCACCATTGGGGGGCCAGAGCAGCGAACAGTTTTGACTGGGCTGAGCGGGAACTGTACTTCCTCAGTGGTAGGGAGGCGAGCAGGCCAGAGGTGGATGAACGCAGTGCCCTTGTTTGGGTGTAGGGCCTGATCAGAGCCTGGAGGTACTGCGGTGCCGTTCCCCTCACAGCTCCGTAGGCAAGCACCATGGTCTTGTAGCGGTTGCGAGCTTCAACTGGAAGCCAGTGGAGAGAGCGGAGGAGCGGGGTGACGTGAGAGAACTTGGGAAGGTTGAACACCAGACGGGCTGCGGCGTTCTGGATGAGTTGTAGGGGTTTAATGGCACAGGCAGGGAGCCCAGCCAACAGCGAGTTGCAGTAATCCAGACGGGAGATGACAAGTGCCTGGATTAGGACCTGCGCCGCTTCCTGTGTGAGGCAGGGTCGTACTCTGCGGATGTTGTAGAGCATGAACCTACAGGAACGGGCCACCGCCATGATGTTGGTTGAGAACGACAGTATTACCCTCCAGATATACAGTATTACCCTGCAGATATACAGTATTACCCTGCAGATATACAGTATTACCCTCCAGATATACAGTATTACCCTCCAGATATACAGTATTACCCTGCAGATATACAGTATTACCCTCCAGATATACAGTATTACCTTCCAGATATACAGTATTACCCTCCAGATATACAGTATTACCTTCCAGATATACAGTATTACCTTCCAGATATACAGTATTACCCTCCAGATATACAGTATTACCTTCCAGATATACAGTATTACCCTCCAGATATACAGTATTACCCTACAGATATACAGTATTACCCTCCAGATATACAGTATTACCCTCCAGATATACAGTATTGCCCTCCAGATATACAGTATTGCCCTCCAGATATACAGTATTACCCTCCAGATATACAGTATTACCCTCCAGATATACAGTATTACCCTCCAGATATACAGTATTACCCTCCAGATATACAGTATTGCCCTCCAGATATACAGTATTACCCTCCAGATATACAGTATTGCCCTCCAGATATACAGTATTCCCCTCCAGATACCTGCCGCTGGGTGAGACGGTAGACCCATCTACTGTGTGTGTACTGCGCTGCACAGTACACGAGTAATTGCGGTGTATAAATATCCATTATGAATTGAATGTTAATTGTCCTCCCTAACATCTTAAAATACAGGGCTCTGGGTTTAATGAAAGAGCAGCAGCAATGTGATTGTTACTGCAGGGAGTTCTCTCTTCCCTCTGTCCTCCTTCTAATCTGTCTCTCTTCCCTCTGTCCTCGCTCTAATCCGTCTCTCTTTCCTCTGTCCTCGCTCTAATCTGTCTCTCTTCCCTCTGTCCTCGCTCTCATCCGTCTCTCTACCCTCTGTCCTCGCTCTAATCCGTTTCTCTTCCCTCTGTCCTCGCTCTAAACCGTCTCTCTTCCCTCTGTCCTCGCTCTAAACCGTCTCTCTTCCCTCTGTCCTCGCTCTAATCCGTCTCTCTTACCTCTGTCCTCGCTCTAATCTATCTCTCTTCCCTCTGTCCTCGCTCTAATCCTTCTCTTCCCTCTTTGTCCTCGCTCTAATCCGTCTCTCTGTCCTCACTCTAATCCGTCTCTCTTCCCTCTTTGTCCTCGCTCTAATCCGTCTCTCTTCCCCCTCTGTCCTCGCTCTAATCCTTCTCTTCCCTCTTTGTCCTCGCTCTAATCCGTCTCCCCTCTGTCCTCTGTCTCGCTCTAATCCGTCTCTCTTCCCTCTCTGTCTCGCTCTCATCCGTCTCTCTTCCCTCTCTGTCTCGCTCTAATCCGTCTCTCTTCCCTCTCTGTCCTCGCTCTAATCCGTCTCTCTACCCTCTGTCCTCGCTCTAATCCGTCTCTCTTCCCTCTGTCCTCGCTCTAATCCGTCTCTCTTCCCTCTGTCCTCGCTCTAATCCGTCTCTCTTCCCTCTGTCCTCGCTCTAATCCGTCTCTTCCCTCTGTCCTCTCTCTCTAATCCGTCTCTTCCCACTCTGTCCTCGCTCTAATCCGTTTTCTTCCCTTTGTCCTCGCTCTAATCCGTCTCTCTTCCCTCTTTGTCCTCGCTCTAATCCGTCTCCCCTCTGTCCTCTGTCCTCGCTCTAATCCGTCTCTCTTCCCTCTGTCCTCGCTCTCATCCGTCTCTCTTCCCTCTCTGTCCTCGCTCTCATCCGTCTCTCTACCCTCTGTCCTCGCTCTAATCCGTCTCTCTACCCTCTGTCCTCGCTCTAATCTGTCTCTCTTCCCTCTGTCCTCGCTCTAAACCGTCTCTCTTCCCTCTGTCCTCGCTCTAATCCGTCTCTCTTACCTCTGTCCTCGCTCTAATCTATCTCTCTTCCCTCTGTCCTCGCTCTAATCCTTCTCTTCCCTCTTTGTCCTCGCTCTAATCCGTCTCTCTGTCCTCACTCTAATCCGTCTCTCTTCCCTCTTTGTCCTCGCTCTAATCCGTCTCTCTTCCCTCTGTCCTCGCTCTAATCCTTCTCTTCCCTCTTTGTCCTCGCTCTAATCCGTCTCCCCTCTGTCCTCTGTCCTCGCTCTAATCCGTCTCTCTTCCCTCTCTGTCCTCGCTCTCATCCGTCTCTCTTCCCTCTCTGTCCTCGCTCTAATCCGTCTCTCTTCCCTCTCTGTCCTCGCTCTAATCCGTCTCTCTACCCTCTGTCCTCGCTCTAATCCGTCTCTCTTCCCTCTGTCCTCGCTCTAATCCGTCTCTCTTCCCTCTGTCCTCGCTCTAATCCGTCTCTCTTCCCTCTGTCCTCGCTCTAATCCGTCTCTTCCCTCTGTCCTCTCTCTAATCCGTCTCTTCCCACTCTGTCCTCGCTCTAATCCGTCTTTCTTCCCTTTGTCCTCGCTCTAATCCGTCTCTCTTCCCTCTTTGTCCTCGCTCTAATCCGTCTCCCCTCTGTCCTCTGTCCTCGCTCTAATCCGTCTCTCTTCCCTCTGTCCTCGCTCTCATCCGTCTCTCTTCCCTCTCTGTCCTCGCTCTCATCCGTCTCTCTACCCTCTGTCCTCGCTCTAATCCGTCTCTCTACCCTCTGTCCTCGCTCTAATCTGTCTCTCTACCCTCTGTCCTCGCTCTAATCCGTCTCTCTACCCTCTGTCCTCGCTCTAATCCGTCTCTCTTCCCTCTGTCCTCGCTCTAATCCGTCTCTCTTACCTCTGTCCTCGCTCTAATCCGTCTCTCTTCCCTCTGTCCTCGCTCTAATCCGTCTCTCTTCCCTCTGTCCTCGCTCTAATCCGTCTCTCTTCCCTCTGTCCTCGCTCTAATCCGTCTCTCTTCCCTCTGTCCTCGCTCTAATCCGTCTCTTTTCCCTCTCTGTCCTCGCTCTAATCCGTCTCTCTACCCTCTCTGTCCTCGCTCTAATCCGTCTCTCTACCCTCTGTCCTCGCGCTAATCCGTCTCTCTTCCCTCTCTGTCCTCGCTCTAATCCGTCTCTCTTCCCTCTCTGTCCTCGCTCTAATCCGTCTCTCTACCCTCTGTCCTCGCGCTAATCCGTCTCTCTTCCCTCTGTCCTCGCTCTAATCCGTCTCTCTTCCCTCTCTGTCCTCGCTCTAATCCGTCTCTTCCCTCTCTGTCCTCGCTCTAATCCGTCTCTCTTCCCTCTGTCCTCGCTCTAATCCGTCTCTCGCCCACATTTCTGCGTGTGAAAGTCTTACTGGATCCTGGTAGTGTGTTTGAGCACGACATCCTGTGTGTCAAGTCTCTCACTCAATTTCTAATTGCTTTATTGTCATGAAATACAATTTGTAGATATTACCAAAGCAGTATTTATTTAAACTCTTATTTTACCTGGTAAATTGACTGAGAACACATTCTCATTTACTGCAACGACCTGGGGAATAGTTACACAACACATGGTACAAACATTATTGGGCACAGACAACAGCACAAAGGGCAAGAAGGTAGAGACAACAATACATCACACAAAGCAGCCACAACTGTCA
>NC_088235.1:1660476-1816415 GCF_036934945.1 Oncorhynchus masou masou
CGACCGTTGTGCAGGTCTGATCCGCAACTACAGAAAACATTCCTCCCGACCGTTGTGCAGGTCTGATCCGCAACTACAGAAAACATTCCTCCCGACCGTTGTGCAGGTCTGATCCGCAACTACAGAAAACATTCCTCCCGACCGTTGTGCAGGTCTGATCAGCAACTACAGAAAACATTCCTCCCGACCGTTGTGCAGGTCTGATCCGCAACTACAGAAAACATTCCTCCCGACCGTTGTGCAGGTCTGATCCGCAACTACAGAAAACATTCCTCCCGACGTTGTGCAGGTCTGATGTGAAAACATTCCTCCCGACCGTTGTGCAGGTCTGATCCGCAACTACAGAAAACATTCCTCCCGACCGTTGTGCAGGTCTGATCAGCAACTACAGAAAACATTCTTCCCGACCGTTGTGCAGGTCTGATCCGCAACTACAGAAAACATTCCTCCCGACCGTTGTGCAGGTCTGATCCGCAACTACAGAAAACATTCCTCCCGACCGTTGTGCAGGTCTGATCCAGAAAACAACTAGGTCTGAGAAAACATTCCTCCCGACCGTTGTGCAGGTCTGATCAGCAACTACAGAAAACGTTTGGTTGAGGTTATTGCTGCCAAATGAGTTATTAAATCCAAGGGTTCACATACTTGTTCCCACCCTGCACAGTGAATCTTTACATGGTAGGTTCCGTAAAGACGTGAAAACGTATAATTGTTTGTGTGTTATTAGTTTAAACATACTGTTTTGTCTATTGTTGTGACTTAGATCAAATCAAATGTATTGATATAACCCTTCGTACATCAGCTGATATCTCAAAGTGCTGTACAGAAACCCCAAACAGCAAACAATGCAGGTGTAGAAGCACGGTGGCTAGGAAAAACTCCCTAGAAAGGCCAAAACCTAGGAAGAAACCTAGAGAGGAACCAGGCTATGTGGGGTGGCCAGTCCTCTTCTGGCTGTGCCGGGTGGAGATTATAACAGAACATGGCCAAGATGTTCAAATGTTCATAAATGACCAGCAGGGTCAAATAATAATAATCACAGTAGTTGTCATGGGTGCAAAGCACCTCAGGAGTAAATGTCAGTTGGCTTTTCATAGCCGATCATTAAGAGTATATCTACCGCTCCTGCTGTCTCTAGAGAGTTGAGAACAGCAGGTCTGGGACAGGTAGCACGTCCGGTGAACAGGTCAGGGTTCCATAGCCACAGGCAGAACAGTTGAAACTGGAGCAGCAGCACGGCCAGGTGGACTGGGGACAGCAAGGAGTCAACAACGCAGCCACTGCCAGCTAGCCTACTCCAGCAGTACTGTATCATTTCAATCATTTTAGTCAATAAGATTCTTGCTACGTAAGCTTAACTTTCTGAACATTCGAGACGTGTAGTCCACTTGTCATTCCAATCTCCTTTGCATTAGCGTAGCCTCTTCTGTAGCCTGTCAACTATGTGTCTATCTATCCCTGTTCTCTCCTCTCTGCACAGACCATACAAACGCTCCACACCGCGTGGCCGCGGCCACCCTAATCTGGTGGTCCCAGCGCGCACGACCCACGTGGAGTTCCAGGTCTCCGGTAGCCTCTGGAACTGCCGATCTTCATCTCAGCCTATGCCTCCCTCCAGTCCCTCGACTTCTTGGCACTGACGGAAACATGGATCACCACAGATAACACTGCTACTCCTACTGCTCTCTCTTCGTCCGCCCACGTGTTCTCGCACACCCCGAGAGCTTCTGGTCAGCGGGGTGGTGGCACCGGGATCCTCATCTCTCCCAAGTGGTCATTCTCTCTTTCTCCCCTTACCCATCTGTCTATCGCCTCCTTTGAATTCCATGCTGTCACAGTTACCAGCCCTTTCAAGCTTAACATCCTTATCATTTATCGCCCTCCAGGTTCCCTCGGAGAGTTCATCAATGAGTTTGATGCCTTGATAAGCTCCTTTCCTGAGGACGGCTCACCTCTCACAGTCCTGGGCGACTTAACCTCCCCATGTCTACCTTTGACTCATTCCTCTCTGCCTCCTTCTTTCCACTCCTCTCCTCTTTTGACCTCACCCTCTCACCTTCCCCCCCTACTCACAAGGCAGGCAATACGCTCGACCTCATCTTTACTAGATGCTGTTCTTCCACTAACCTCATTGCAACTCCCCTCCAAGTCTCCGACCACTACCTTGTATCCTTTTCCCTCTCGCTCTCATCCAACACTTCCCACACTGCCCCTACTCGGATGGTATCGCGCCGTCCCAACCTTCGCTCTCTCCCCCGCTACTCTCTCCTCTTCCATCCTATCATCTCTTCCCTCTGCTCAAACCTTCTCCAACCTATCTCCTGATTCTACCTCCTCAACCCTCCTCTCTTCCCTTTCTGCATCCTTTGACTCTCTATGTCCCCTATCCTCCAGGCCGGCTCGGTCCTCCCCTCCCGCTCCGTGGCTCGACGACTCATTGCGAGCTCACAGAACAGGGCTCCGGGCAGCCGAGCGGAAATGGAAGAAAACTCGCCTCCCTGCGGACCTGGCATCCTTTCACTCCCTCCTCTCTACATTTTCCTCCTCTGTCTCTGCTGCTAAAGCCACTTTCTACCACTCTAAATTCCAAGCATCTGCCTCTAACCCTAGGAAGCTCTTTGCCACCTTCTCCTCCCTCCTGAATCCTCCTCCCCTCCCCCCCCCTCCTCCCTCTCTGCAGATGACTTCGTCAACCATTTTGAAAAGAAGGTCGACGACATCCGATCCTCGTTTGCTAAGTCAAACGACACCGCTGGTTCTGCTCACACTGCCCTACCCTGTGCTCTGACCTCTTTCTCCCTCTCTCTCCAGATGAAATCTCGCTTCTTGTGACGGCCGGCCGCCCAACAACCTGCCCGCTTGACCCTATCCCCTCCTCTCTTCTCCAGACCATTTCCGGAGACCTTCTCCCTTACCTCACCTCGCTCATCAACTCATCCCTGACCGCTGGCTACGTCCCTTCCGTCTTCAAGAGAGCGATAGTTGCACCCCTTCTGAAAAAACCTACACTCGATCCCTCCGATGTCAACAACTACAGACCAGTATCCCTTCTTTCTTTTCTCTCCAAAACTCTTGAACGTGCCGTCCTTGGCCAGCTCTCCCGCTATCTCTCTCAGAATGACCTTCTTGATCCAAATCAGTCAGGTTTCAAGACTAGTCATTCAACTGAGACTGCTCTTCTCTGTATCACGGAGGCGCTCCGCACTGCTAAAGCTAACTCTCTCTCCTCTGCTCTCATCCTTCTAGACCTATCGGCTGCCTTCGATACTGTGAACCATCAGATCCTCCTCTCCACCCTCTCCGAGTTGGGCATCTCCGGCGCGGCCCACGCTTGGATTGCGTCCTACCTGACAGGTCGCTCCTAACAGGTGGCGTGGCGAGAATCTGTCTCCTCACCACGCGCTCTCACCACTGGTGTCCCCCAGGGCTCTGTTCTAGGCCCTCTCCTATTCTCGCTATACACCAAGTCACTTGGCTCTGTCATAACCTCACATGGTCTCTCCTATCATTGCCATGCAGACGACACACAATTAATCTTCTCCTTTCCCCCTTCTGATGACCAGGTGGCGAATCGCATCTCTGCATGTCTGGCAGACATATCAGTGTGGATGACGGATCACCACCTCAAGCTGAACCTCGGCAAGACGGAGCTGCTCTTCCTCCCGGGGAAGGACTGCCCGTTCCATGATCTTGCCATCACGGTTGACAACTCCATTGTGTCCTCCTCCCAGAGCGCTAAGAACCTTGGCGTGATCCTGGACAACACCCTGTCGTTCTCAACTAACATCAAGGCGGTGGCCCGTTCCTGTAGGTTCATGCTCTACAACATCCGCAGAGTACGACCCTGCCTCACACAGGAAGCGGCGCAGGTCCTAATCCAGGCACTTGTCATCTCCCGTCTGGATTACTGCAACTCGCTGTTGGCTGGGCTCCCTGCCTGTGCCATTAAACCCCTACAACTCATCCAGAACGCCGCAGCCCGTCTGGTGTTCAACCTTCCCAAGTTTTCTCACGTCACCCCGCTCCTCCGCTCTCTCCACTGGCTTCCAGTTGAAGCTCGCATCCGCTACAAGACCATGGTGCTTGCCTACGGAGCTGTGAGGGGAACGGCACCGCAGTACCTCCAGGCTCTGATCAGGCCCTACACCCAAACAAGGGCACTGCGTTCATCCACCTCTGGCCTGCTCGCCTGCCTACCACTGAGGAAGTACAGTTCCCGCTCAGCCCAGTCAAAACTGTTCGCTGCTCTAGCCCCCCAATGGTGGAACAAACTCCCTCACGACGCCAGGACAGCGGAGTCAATCACCACCTTCCAGAGACACCTGAAACCCCACCTCTTTAAGGAATACCTAGGATAGGATAAAGTAATCCTTCTCACCCCCCCTTAAATGATTTAGATGCACTATTGTAAAGTGGCTGTTCCACTGGATGTCATAAGGTGAATTCACCAATTTGTAAGTCGCTCTGGATAAGAGCGTCTGCCAAATGACTTAAATGTAAATGTAAATGAGTCATCATGCCAGGTAGTCCTGTGGCATGGTCCTAGGGCTCAGGTCCTCCAAGAGAGAAAGAGAGAAAGAGAATTAGAGAGAGCATACTATAATTCACACAGGACACCGGATAAGACAGGAGAAATACTCCAGATATAACAAACTGACCCTAGCCCCCCGACACATGAAATACTACAGCATAAATACTGGAGGCTGAGACAGGAGGGGTCAGGCGACACTGTGGCCCCATCCGAGGACACCCCCGGACAGGGCCAAACAGGCAGGATATAACCCCACCCACTTTGCCAAAGCACAGCCCCCACACCACTAGAGGGATATCTTCAACCACCAACTTACCATCCTGAGACAAGGCCGAGTATAGCCCACAAAGATCTCCGCCACGGCACAACCCAAGGGGGGGGCGCCAACCCAGACAGGAAGATCACGTCAGTGACTCAACCCACTCAAGTGATGCACCCCTCCTAGGGATGGCATGGAAGAGCACCAGCAAGCCAGTGACTCAGCCCCTGTAATAGGATTAGAGGCAGACAATCCCAGTGGATGAAGTTCAGATGAGATTTGATGATCAATTTATGCAGAAATCCAGGTATTACCGAAAGGTTCACATACTTTTTCTTGCCACTGTGTGGATGGATTCCACAGTTCAATCCACAGATTCTATCAGATGCCAGATGCATTATACATGATATGACATGAGGATATAGTGAATATACTGTGATGAACACCATGCCACTGAGTTTAGTCTGTTTCGTCTCCTGTCCTGCTAATGTTGCTATATCATTGTGGGCCGTTAGACTGCCTACATTCTTGGACATTACCATTTACTAAATCAAAATACATCTATATTTTCCGACATCGGGCTATCACCATACAAGTTAGCAGGCCACTACTGTGTATTAGTAGTAGAGCATTGTGAGCTAATGTATAGCTCACTAAAGACCTTGGAAGAAAGCCATTTGGGTTAATACAATGGTCTCCTGTTACATTAGTCCTCTGCAGTGCATTTGGAGAACGTCTCCTGTAGCTGGGGTTGATTGGATTAGACCATGTGCAACGTGATGGTGTGCTGGGGTTTACTTCACTGTGGAGTGGAGTGGACATTTGCATGTTTAGTTGAAATACACTGTAGGGCTTTCCCCTGTTCACAGACTAAATCCACTGCATGGAACGGGAGGCTCCCAGTGCTTCTTCTCTGATCTCCCATCTGTAGGTTACTGACCAGAACACAATAGTACGATTCATCAGAAACCAGACACTTTGTTTTTGTGATTGTAGTAATCACCATGTTAACCAGTTATTCGTGATCTACTCTACTGCGTACAGTATATCATAATCATTTCTAAACCCTACGATACGGATCAATATCTCAGATGGTTTTGTTGTTGGACTTTGCACGGTGTGTATAAGAGATATTACTCTACAGCACAGGGCATGAAATGAATCAATATATAACTAGGCAAGTCAGTTAAGAACAAATTCTTATTTACAATGACAGCCTACCCCGGCCAAACCCTAACACGGAAGATGCTGGGCCAATTGTGCACCGCCCTATGAGATTCCCAATCACGTCCGGTTGTGATACAGCCTGGATTTGAACTGTGTGTGTAGTGAAGCCTGTAGCACTGAGATGCAGTGCCTTAGACCGCTGCGCCACTCTGGAGCAGATAATTATACACATATATTTATCCATGATAACAGATACAGGTTTCTCTCTGTGTTGTGACTCTTTATCTCTCTGAAAATGAAAACTATGTGATGTGCTCCAGAGTAATTAATCAGATTACCGACCATTTCGAATCCCACCGTACCTTCTCCGCTATGCAATCTGGTTTCAGAGCTGGTCACGGGTGTACCTCTGCCACGCTCAAGGACCTAAACGACATCATAACCGCCATCGATAAGACACATTACTGTGCAGCCGTATTCATCTTCCTGGCCAAGGCGTTCGACTCTGTCAATCAAACCACATTCTTATCAGCAGACTCGACAGCCTTGGTTTCTCAAATGACTGCCTCGCCTGGTTCACCAACTACTTCTCTGATAGAGTTCAGTGTGTCAAATCAGAGGGCCTGTTGTCCGGACCTCTGGCAGTGTCTATGGGGGTGCCACAGGATTCAATTCTCAGGCCGACTCTTCTCTGTATACATCAATGATGTCGCTCTTGCTGCTGGTGATTCTCTGATCCACCTCTACGCAAACGACACCATTCTGTATACTTCTGGCCCCTCTTTGGACACTGTGTTAACTAACCTCCAGACGAGCTTCAATGCCATACAACTCTCCTTCCGTGGCCTCCAACTGCTCTTAAATGCAAGTAAAACTAAATGCATGCTCTTCAATCGATCACTGCACGCACACGCCCGCCCGTCCAGCATCACTACTCTGGACGGCTCTGACTTAGAATACGTGGACAACTACAAATACCTAGGTGTCTGGTTAGACTGTAAACTCTCCTTCCAGACTCACATTAAGCCAATCCAAAATTAAATCTAGAATCGGCTTCCTATATCGCAACAAAGCATCCTTCACTCATGCTGCCAAACATACCCTCGTAAAACTGACCATCCTACCGATCCTCGACTTCGGCGATGTCATCTATAAAATAGCCTCCAACATTCTACTCAACAAATTGGATGCAGTTTATCACAGTGCCATCCGTTTTGTCACCAAAGCCCCATGCACTACCACCACTGCAACCTGTATGCTCTCATTGGCTGGCCCTCGCTTCATACTTGTCGCCAAACCCACTGGCTGCAGGTTATCTACAAGTCTAGCTAGGTAAAGCCCTGCCTTATCTCAGCTCACTGGTCACCATAGCAGCACCCACTCATAGCACGCGCTCCAGCAGGTATATCTCACTGGTCACCCCCAAAGCCAATTCCTCGTTTGGTCGCCTTTCCTTCCAGTTTGCACAGTTCTCTGCTGCCAATGACTGGAATGGAACGAACTGCAAAAATCACTGAAGCTGGAGACTCATATCTTCCTCACTCACCTCACTTGCTATCTGAGCAGCTAACCGATCGCTACAGCTGTACATAGTCTTATCTGTAAATAGCCCACCCAATTATACCTACCTCATCTCCATACTGTTTTTATTTATTTACTTTTCTGCTCTTTTGCACATCAATATCTCTACCTGTATATGACCATCTGATCATTTATCACTCCAGTGTTAATCTGCAAAATTGTAATTATTTGCCTACCTCCTCATGCCTTTTGCACACAATGTATATAGACCCTTTTTTTCTACTGTGTTATTGACTTGTTTATTGTTAACTCAATGTGTAACTCTGTGTTGTCTGTTCACACTGCTATGCTTTATCTTGGCCAGGTCGCAGTTGCAAATGAGAACTTGTTCTCAACTAGCCTACCTGGTTAAATAAAAGGTGAAATAAAAAAAATAAAAAAAATAAACTAGCTTTAAGCACCAGCTGTCAGATCACTGCACCTGTGCATAGCCCATCTGTAAACAGCCCATCTATCTACCTCATCCCCATACTGTATTTATTTATTTATCTTGCTCTTTTGCACCCCAGTATCTCACATTCATCTTCTGCACATCTACCATTCCAGTGTTTAATTGCTATATTGTAATTACTTTGTCACCATGGCCTATTTATTGCCTTACCTCCCTTATCTTACCTCATTTGCACTGTCCTGTATATAAACTTTTTGTTTTATTTTTTTTCTACTGTATTATTGACTGTATGTTTTGTTTATTCCATGTGTAACTCTGTGTTGTTCTATGTGTCGAATTGCTATGCTTTATCTTGGCCAGGTCGCAGTTGCAAATGAGAACTTGTTCTCAACTAGCCTACCTGGTTAAATAAAGGTGTTGTCTATTTTTAAATAAATCACTGCCAACCGTTGAGGTTATTATTTTACAGTGGCTCCTTGCAACAACAGCGTATTTGTAAAGCAACAATACTATTCTCAACGCTTTTTACCGTGATTGGTTCATACTCGCCACGCATCGAATCTACACCAATCAGAGTTGAGTATGATATTTCATCGTTATTTCACATGGACCATCTTCAATAGCCAATAGTTATGCGGCATTGGTGTAAACAGGCACTTCTGTCCAATGAGATAAAGCAGGAGGAAGGTCTATCTGATCTCAGGTCGCCTGGTGTGGAGCTCCTTCCTGCCTGCGGAGCACAGACAGAAGAGAGGTGAAGAGGTTGGACCCGAAGGAGAGTTGGACCCGAAGGAGAGTTGGACCCGAAGGGGAGTTGAACCCAAAGAGGAGTTGGACAAGCTTTAATAAAACATAATTTAAACATAGCTGGCTAAATCGTAACCTCTCGCTTTGAACTTAGATTTGTGAAACAACGCGTTTTTTTTCTCCAAAGTTCACGGACATGTTTGAGAAGATCGCTCGTAGTTATTAACTTGTTACCGGTGTTTACGGTGTCTACCACCACCACCCCGGTGTACCCGTTACCCCTCCAGCCCCTGGGCCCTGTCTCTCTCTCTTCTGCCTCTCAGCTAACCTCGATCTGGGAAAGATGGTGTCGTGGATGATCTCCAGAAGCGTTGTGTAAGTTACAGACGAGAATTGTATATTGTATTTTGCTGAAATGATTATTATCAGACGAGTTCTTTTAAAGCTGTTTTCTGTAGCTAGCTGGAGAGCTAACCAAGTAGCTAGCTAACGCTAATTTTAGCATGGCACTTCAACTAACTTTTAATTAAGCAAAGCAATTTCGCTTATTGTAATGGTATTAATTTCGAAGTTATATTTGTAAAAGTTATGTAGAAGTTATGTAAAAACTTCAAAAAAACAACCACAACATCATTGTCAACATTGAGAAGTATTACCTAATAGTTACCTTGCTAGCTAACGTTAGCTTGTTGTTGTTGTTTACGTTTTTGTCCCTGTAACTAAGGATGTTTAACCACGTCTTAACTAACTAGAGGCAGCTCAGTGAGCTATGCTCTCTGGAAACTAGTTAGTTAGTTAGTTAGTTTAAATTAGGTTAGTTAGTTAGTTAGCTTTGGAACCGCAATACTTCCCATCTGTGTGGACTGTGGTAGATACAGTGGGATGTTTAGGCCTGAAGTTTGTGGTTGAAAGGAAACACGGAATGTGGTGCGGTTCGGACTAAAGTTGGTTTCAGATGTTTATTTGATAGCGAAGGACACTTTTCACTTTACATCAAGTAGAGTTAATCGAGAGAATTCATATGCCTTTGCATTTTGGTAAAGCCGGCTTTAATGTGGTAGGGTTATTTTCCGTCGCCGTCCTCCAGAATAATGTACACCTCCAGTAGCCCAACTAATACAGACTCCCAATGTTGTGTCCCATGACTACTAGTTAGCTTGCTGACCACACAAGTATGTGCGATCAGATGATGGATGAGTTTGTACATTTTTAGAGAAAGAAAACACCCAGTTTTTACTCTGAGCTCCCCTCACAACTCATGGCCCAGTACAATTACATAACTGTACTGTAGGCTACAGTACATGGAAGGGGGAGACTGCTTCAGGTGTGATTGGGAGAAGAGACAGCACAGTATTTACAGTCTACTCTGTGTCCTGTTCTTCCACTGTAGCCTAGACTGGGCATGAGTCACTGGTCAAGGCATCCTGTCAATGCTTCAAAACAATCAGACAATTCATTTAAAAGTAATGCATAAGTGAAAGCATTAGACAACCTGTTCTGGTCTACAGGGCTCGTAGCCATATGCATTAGACAACCTGTTCTAGTCTACAGGGCTCGTAGCCATATGCATTAGACAACATGTTCTAGTCTACAGGGCTAGTAGCCATATGCATTAGACAACCTGTTCTGGTCTACAGGGCTAGTAGCCATATGCATTAGACAACATGTTCTAGTCTACAGGGCTCGTAGCCATATGCATTAGACAACCTGTTCTGGTCTACAGGGCTAGTAGCCATATGCATTAGACAACCTGTTCTGGTCTACAGGGCTCGTAGCCATATGCATTAGACAACCTGTTCTAGTCTACAAGGCTCGTAGCCATATGCATTAGACAACATGTTCTAGTCTACAGGGCTAGTAGCCATATGCATTAGACAACCTGTTCTAGTCTACAGGGCTCGTAGCCATATGCATTAGACAACATGTTCTAGTCTACAGGGCTAGTAGCCATATGCATTAGACAACCTGTTCTGGTCTACAGGGCTAGTAGCCATATGCATTAGACAACATGTTCTAGTCTACAGGGCTCGTAGCCATATGCATTAGACAACCTGTTCTGGTCTACAGGGCTAGTAGCCATATGCATTAGACAACACATGTTCTGGTCTACAGGGCTAGTAGCCATATGCATTAGACAACACATGTTCTGGTCTACAGGGCTAGTAGCCATATGCATTAGACAACATGTTCTGGTCTACAGGGCTAGTAGCCATATGCATTAGACAACATGTTCTAGTCTACAGGGCTAGTAGCCATATGCATTAGACAACATGTTCTAGTCTACAGGGCTAGTAGCCATATGCATTAGACAACATGTTCTCATCTACAGGGCTAGTAGCCATATGCATTAGACAACATGTTCTCGTCTACAGGGCTAGTAACCATATGCATTAGACAACATGTTCTAGTCTACAGGGCTAGTAGCCATATGCATTAGACAACATGTTCTCGTCTACAGGGCTAGTAGCCATATGCATTAGACAACATGTTCTCGTCTACAGGGCTAGTAGCCATATGCATTAGACAACACATGTTCTGGTCTACAGGGCTAGTAGCCATATGCATTAGACAACATGTTCTGGTCTACAGGGCTAGTAGCCATATGCATTAGACAACATGTTCTCGTCTACAGGGCTAGTAGCCATATGCATTAGACAACATGTTCTAGTCTACAGGGCTAGTAACCATATGCATTAGACAACATGTTCTGGTCTACAGGGCTAGTAGCCACGTTACGCTGCAGACAAGTTAACTTGGCAGTTATGGTCTGCCTGTATCCACGTTTAGCGTTTCAGGTTCTTAGTCTGAAGTCTTGAGGGCAGAACGAGGCTCCTGCACTGATTCTGACGTCGCTCTGGTTTCACCTAATCTAATTAACCTGATCGTCTGGCTGATCACATGATTTAATTCACCAATGACAAAAATCACTTTCCAATGTACTGGGGCATGTGTTGTACAGCCTTCTTTAGGTGGTTATTACAGTTATTTAAGCACGTTCTGGTTTAGTGGATTATCTTGTCTCCCGAGTCACGGTGAACCTTATAAGCATGTGTAAAACCAGTTTTTCCAGACTGCTGTGTTGGCTGGGTCCTTTCCATAGGTTCGTCATTATAAGGTGTGTTCATGATTGATTTGTTTTTGAGGCGTCGTGGAATAGGAATGTGAAATTAGTTGTGTAATATACAATGAACTCGCTGTTTATGTGATCACAAATATAAACGCAAAATGCAACAATTTCAAAGTGACAGTTTATATATGGAAATCAATTAATTGAAATGGATTTCACATAACTGGAAATACAGTCTGTTGGTCACAGATACACTACGTGACTGGGAATACGCTCTGTTGGTCACAGATACACTACGTGACTGGGAATACGCTCTGTTGGTCACAGATACACTACGTGACTGGGAATACGCTCTGTTGGTCACAGATACACTACGTGACTGGGAATACGCTCTGTTGGTCACAGATACACCACGTGACTGGGAATACGCTCTGTTGGTCACAGATACACCACGTGACTGGGAATACGCTCTGTTGGTCACAGATACACTACGTGACTGGGAATACGCTCTGTTGGTCACAGATACACTACGTGACTGGGAATACGCTCTGTTGGTCACAGATACACTACGTGACTGGGAATACGCTCTGTTGGTCACAGATACACTACGTGACTGGGAATACGCTCTGTTGGTCACAGATACACTACGTGACTGGGAATACGCTCTGTTGGTCACAGATACACCACGTGACTGGGAATACGCTCTGTTGGTCACAGATACACCACGTGACTGGGAATACGCTCTGTTGGTCACAGATGCACCACGTGACTGGGAATACGCGCTGTTGGTCACAGATACACTACGTGACTGGGAATACGCGCTGTTGGTCACAGATACACTACGTGACTGGGAATACGCTCTGTTGGTCACAGATGCACCACGTGACTGGGAATACGCTCTGTTGGTCACAGATACACCACGTGACTGGGAATACGCTCTGTTGGTCACAGATGCACTACGTGACTGGGAATACGCTCTGTTGGTCACAGATGCACTACGTGACTGGGAATACGCTCTGTTGGTCACAGATGCACTACGTGACTGGGAATACGCTCTGTTGGTCACAGATACACTACGTGACTGGGAATACGCTCTGTTGGTCACAGATACAGGGCCTTCGGAAAGTATTCAGACTCCTTGACTTTTCCCACATTTTTATGTCACAGCTTTAACCTGTTGAAACTCTAGGGGCGCAATTTCATTTTTGGATGAAAAACGTTCCCGTTTTAAACAAGATATTTTGTCACAAAAAGATGCTCGACTATGCATATAATTGATAGCTTTCGAAAGAAAACACTCTGACGTGTCCAGAACTGCAAAGATATTTTCTGTGCGTGCCCTAGAACGTGAGCTTCAGGCAAAACCAAGATGAGACGGCAAATGAGCAGGATTTTTGAGGCTCTGTTTTCCATTGTCTCCTTATATGGCTGTGAATGCGAGAGGAGTAAGTCTGCCCTTTCTGTCGTTTCCCCAAGGTGTCTGCAGCATTGTGACGTATTTGTAGGCATATCATTGGAAGATTGACCATAAGAGACCACATTTACCAGGTGTCCGCCTGGTGTCCTGCGCCGAAATTGGTGCGCAAAAGTCAGCTGCAAGTATTTTTCCATGGAATTCAGAGGAGAATGCAGGCTTCCACGAACGATATATCAATGAAGAGATATGTGAAAAAACACCTTGAGGATTGATTCCAAACAACGTTTGCCATGTTTCGGTCGATATTATGGAGTTAATTCGGAAAAAGTTTGACGTTGTAGGTGACTGAATTTTCGGTTCGTTTCGGTAGCCAAATGTGATGTACAAAACGGAACGATTTCTCCTACACACAGATGCTTTCAGGAAAAACTGCGCATTTGGTATGTAACTGAGAGTCTCCTCATTGAAAACATCCGAAGCTCTTCAAAGGTAAATGATTTTATTTATTTGGTTATCTGGTTTTTGTGAAAATGTTGCGTGCTAAATGCTACTCAAAATGCTAATCTAGCTTAGCATACTCTTACACAAATTAGTCAATTTCTATGGTTCAAAAGCATATTTTGAAAATCTGAGATGACAGTGTTGTTAAGAAAAGGCTAAGCTTGAGAGCAGGCGCATTATTTTCATTTTATTTGCGATTTTCAGAAATCGTTAACGTTGCGTTATGCTAATGAGCCTAAGGCTTTAGTCACAATCCCGGATCCGGGATGGGGAGTTTCAACAGGTTAATCTAAAATTACTTTTTTCCCCACCCTCATCAATCTACACACAATACCACATAATGACAAAGTAAAAATGGGTTTTAAGAAATGGTTGTTAATTTCTATTTAAACTTATTTACTCAGTACTTTGTTGAAGCACCTTTGGCAGTGATTACAGCCTTGAGTCTTCTTGGGTATGACGCTACAAGCTTGGCAAACCTGTATTTGGGGAGTTTCTCCCATTCCTCTCTGCAGATCCTCTCAAGCTCTGTCAGGTTGGCTGGGGAGCGTCGTTGCGTAGCTATTTTTCCCTCGATCCTGACTATTCTCTTTGTTCTCACCACTGAAAAACATCCCCACAGCATGATGCTTCCACCACCATGCTTCACCGTAGGGATGGTGCCAGGTTTCCTCCAGACCTGATGCTTGGCCTTAAGGACAAAGAGTTCAATCTTGGTTTAATCAGACCAGAGAATCTTGTTTCTCATGGTTTGAGAGTCAATAGGGACCTTTTTGGCAAACTCCAAGCGGGCTGTCATCTGCCTTTTTACTGAGGAGTGGCTTCCGCCTGGCCCACTCTACTAGACATGTGGCTGGTCTCAGACGATCCCGCAGGTGGCGAAGCCGATCTAGAGGTCCTGGGCTGGCGTGGTTACATGTGGTCTGTGGTTGAGGCCGGTTGGATGTAATGACAAATGATCTAAATGGACTTTGGAGGCGGCTTCTCTGGCAGAAGCTCTGGTGGACATTCCTGCAGTCAGCATGCCAACTGCACGCTCTGTCATCTTACCTTGGCAAAGGAGAAATGCTCCCTAACAGGAAAAACATTGTGCACAAAAATAAGCTTTTTGTTCATATGGGAAATGTCTGGGAGCTTTTATTTTGGCTCATGGGACCAACACTTTGTTTTTCTATTGTTTCTACTGGAACGTTGTAATTTTAGTTCGGATAATGACCAGGACAGATTAGAAATGCCTGTAATTTTTAACGCATCTTTCTTTCTCCCAACTTGGTTAAATCCAAAACCAAGCCCCGTTTATTCAGAGGGCCGTTCTACAACGCTTTGAGCGCTCTCCAAGTCTCCACGTTCACGTAGCGTGAAATTTCAGTCACCGATTAATAACGTTTGTCCTTGTATTTCAAGATTGAAAAATATAACAACATAAATTGGTGGACCGAACTAACCATTAACATCCCTTAATGCTCAGACAGTCAATGGCTGTAGTCATAGCGTATTCTTAAATAAATATATATAGAAAGCCATCAGCCCTTTACCCCTGTAGCTGAAACCAGATGCGTATTTTCACAGGGGGGAGCCATCAGCCCTTTACCCCTGTAGCTGAAACCAGATGTGTATTTCCACAGGGGGAAGCCCTCAGCCCTTTACCCCTGTAGCTGAAACCAGATGTGTATTTCCACAGGGGGAAGCCCTCAGCCCTTTACCCCTGTAGCTGAAACCAGATGTGTATTTCCACAGGGGGAAGCCCTTTACCCCTGTAGCTGAAACCAGATGTGTATTTCCACAGGGGGAAGCCCTCAGCCCTTTACCCCTGTAGCTGAAACCAGATGTGTATTTCCACAGGGGGAAGCCCTCAGCCCTTTACCCCTGTAGCTGAAACCAGATGTGTATTTCCACAGGGGGAGCCATCAGCCCTTTACCCCTGTAGCTGAAACCAGATGTGTATTTCCACAGGGGGAAGCCATCAGCCCTTTACCCCTGTAGCTGAAACCAGATGTGTATTTCCACAGGGGGAAGCCCTCAGCCCTTTACCCCTGTAGCTGAAACCAGATGTGTATTTCCACAGGGGAAGCCATCAGCCCTTTACCCCTGTAGCTGAAACCAGATGTGTATTTCCACAGGGGGAGCCCTCAGCCCTTTACCCCTGTAGCTGAAACCAGATGTGTATTTTCACAGGGGGAAGCCCTCAGCCCTTTACCCCTGTAGCTGAAACCAGATGTGTATTTTCACAGGGGGAAGCCCTCAGCCCTTTACCCCTGTAGCTGAAACCAGATGTGTATTTCCACAGGGGGGAGCCCTCAGCCCTTTACCCCTGTAGCTGAAACCAGATGTGTATTTCCACAGGGGGAAGCCATCAGCCCTTTACCCCTGTAGCTGAAACCAGATGTGTATTTCCACAGGGGGAAGCCATCAGCCCTTTACCCCTGTAGCTGAAACCAGATGTGTATTTCCACAGGGGGAAGCCATCAGCCCTTTACCCCTGTAGCTGAAACCAGATGTGTATTTCCACAGGGGGAAGCCATCAGCCCTTTACCCCTGTAGCTGAAACCAGATGTGTATTTCCACAAGGGGAAGCCCTCAGCCCTTTACCCCTGTAGCTGAAACCAGATGTGTATTTCCACAGGGGGGAGCCCTCAGCCCTTTACCCCTGTAGCTGAAACCAGATGTGTATTTCCACAGGGGGGAGCCATCAGCCCTTTACCCCTGTAGCTGAAACCAGATGTTGGAGTTGAGATCTCTGCCTGGATCTTAAAGTCCTTCCTCCGTCTTTATCCCAGTAACTCTACATCTGACTCTCTCCCAGGCTTCATGCTAGGAGCCGTAAGCGAGCAGTGGGTGTACTGTCAGACATTACATGTATTATTTTTTTTACCAGAACTGGGAAAGTTGATCAAAAACAGAATGTCAAGGCTTGTGTATCGTGTTTTCCTGCTGCATACTGCTAGAGAGGCCCCATTTCACACAATGGTTTCAAGAAGCCTCTCTGCAGGCTCTGTCTCCTTCATGGTCAAGGTTTCTGGAGAAATATTCCTCCTTCCTGTGTGAAAATACTCCAGCCTGCCCTGAGCGGGACAGGGTCTATTTCTGCAGGCCAACAATGAGTTATGTTTTATTTGGATTGTCCATCTGTAGACTAACTACTAACACTAGCGCGAACCTTATCCTTCTCCTAACCCTTAACATGAACCCTGACCTCTTAACCCTTAACATGAACCCTGACCTCTTAACCCTTAACATGAACCCTGACCTCTTAACCCTTAACATGACCCCTTAACATGAACCCTGAGCTCTTAACCCTTATCCTAAGCCTAAACTTAACCCTGACCTCTTAACCCTAACCTCTTAACCCTTATCCTAAGCCTACACTTAACCCTGACCTCTTAACCCTTATCTTAACCCTAACCTCTTAACCCTTATCCTAAGCCTACACTTAACCCTGACCTCTTAACCCTTATCCTAAGCCTGAACTTAACCCTAGCCTTAACGTTAACCCTAACCTCTTAACCCTTATCCTAAGCCTAGACTTAACCCTGACCTCTTAACCCTTATGCTAAGCCTAAACTTAACCCTAGCCTTAACGTTAACCCTGACCTCTTAACCCTTATGCTAAGCCTAAACTTAACCCTAGCCTTAACGTTAACCCTAACCTCTTAACCCTTATGCTAAGCCTGAACTTAACCCTAGCCTTAACGTTAACCCTAACCTCTTAACCCTTATCCTAAGCCTGAACTTAACCCTAGCCTTAACGTTAACCCTGACCTCTTAACCCTTATGCTAAGCCTAAACTTAACCCTAGCCTTAACGTTAACCCTGACCTCTTAACCCTTATGCTAAGCCTAAACTTAACCCTAGCCTTAACGTTAACCCTAACCTCTTAACCCTTATCCTAAGCCTGAACTTAACCCTAGCCTTAACGTTAACCCTGACCTCTTAACCCTTATGCTAAGCCTAAACTTAACCCTAGCCTTAACGTTAACCCTGACCTCTTAACCCTTATCCTAAGCCTAAACTTAACCCTAGCCTTAACGTTAACCCTGACCTCTTAACCCTTATCCTAAGCCTAAACTTAACCCTAGCCTTAACGTTAACCCTGACCTCTTAACCCTTATCCTAAGCCTAAACTTAACCCTAGCCTTAACGTTAACCCTAACCTCTTAACCCTTATCCTAAGCCTAAACTTAACCCTAGCCTTAACGTTAACCCTAACCTCTTAACCCTTATCCTAAGCCTAAACTTAACCCTAGCCTTAACGTTAACCTGACCTCTTAACCCTTATCCTAAGCCTAAACTTAACCCTAGCCTTAACGTTAACCCTGACCTCTTAACCCTTATCCTAAGCCTAAACTTAACCCTAGCCTTAACGTTAACCCTAACCTCTTAACCCTTATCCTAAGCCTAAACTTAACCCTAGCCTTAACGTTAACCCTAACCTCTTAACCCTTATCCTAAGCCTAAACTTAACCCTAGCCTTAACGTTAACCCTAACCTCTTAACCCTTATCCTAAGCCTAAACTTAACCCTAGCCTTAACGTTAACCCTGACCTCTTAACCCTTATCCTAAGCCTAAACTTAACCCTAGCCTTAACGTTAACCCTAACCTTAGCAAGTAATTGCTAATCAACAGGTAGTTTGTTGATAGTATGACCATCCTGTAAAGCATCTACCGATGGACAATCCGGATTGTCCAAATAATGCGTGACCCAATGGTTGTGTCCCAGAGACCCGACGGTGGGGTACCAGGACAACAACCTCTCCTTCAACGTCAACAAAGGAGCTGACGGTGGGGTACCAGGACAACAACCTCTCCTTCAACGTCAACAAAGGAGCTGACGGTGGGGTACCAGGACAACAACCTCTCCTTCAACGTCAACAAAGGAGCTGACGGTGGGGTACCAGGACAACAACCTCTCCTTCAACGTCAACAAAGGAGCTGACGGTGGGGTACCAGGACAACAACCTCTCCTTCAACGTCAACAAAGGAGCTGACGGTGGGGTACCAGGACAACAACCTCTCCTTCAACGTCAACAAAGGAGCTGACGGTGGGGTACCAGGACAACAACCTCTCCTTCAATGCCAACAAGACAAAGGAGCTGACGGTGGGGTACCAGGATAACAACCTCTCCTTCAACGCCAACAAAGGAGCTGACGGTGGGGTACCAGGACAACAACCTCTCCTTCAACGCCAACAAAGGAGCTGACGGTGGGGTACCAGGACAACAACCTCTCCTTCAACGTCAACAAAGGAGCTGACGGTGGGGTACCAGGACAACAACCTCTCCTTCAACGTCAACAAAGGAGCTGACGGTGGGGTACCAGGACAACAACCTCTCCTTCAACGCCAACAAAGGAGCTGACGGTGGGGTACCAGGACAACAACCTCTCCTTCAACGCCAACAAAGGAGCTGACGGTGGGGTACCAGGACAACAACCTCTCCTTCAACGTCAGCAAAGGAGCTGACGGTGGACTACAGGAAACACAGGGCCGAGCCACGCCCCCCCCGTTCACATCGATGGGGCTGTAGTGGAGCGGGTCGAAAGTGTCAAGTTCCTCTGTGTTCACATCAATAACGATCTATTGTGGTCCAAACACACCTACGCAGTCGTGAAGATGGTACCTTCAGATCCTCAAAGTTCTTCACCATTGAGAGTCTTGACTGACTGCTTGACATCCGACCACAAGGCACCACAGAGGGTAGTACAGCCCAGTACATCAATGGGGCCAAGCTTCCTGCCATCCAGGACCTCTATACCAGGGAGTGTCAGAGGAAGGCCCTAAAGATTGTCAAAGACTCCAGCCACGCTTGTCAAAGACTGTTCTCTGTTTCCGCACGGCAAGTGGTACTGATACACCGAGTCTGGAACCAATAGTACCCTGAACAGCTTCTACCCCTGAGGGTGGCAGGTAGCCTAGGGGTTAAGTGTTGGCACGGTAACCGAAAGATCGCTGGTTCAAATCCCCGAGCTGGCAGTTAACTCACAACAACCGCTCCCCGGGCGCCGACAGCGTGGGTTTTTAAGGCCTTAACTCTGACTCAGAGGGGTTAAATGCAGAAGACTCATTTCGGTTGAATGCGTTGTTGTACAACTGACAAGGTTTTACCTTCCCATTAGACTAGTTCGTGCAGGAAGTTATTTGAACTATTCAACTAAGTGAAAATGCACAAACTTGTATGACTCATCACATACGCTGCTACTCTGGTCAGTCACTATATTCCTAGTTATATGTACAGATCTACCTCAATTACTTGACACTCCCTGTATGTAGCCCTGTTATTACCTGGCACTTCCTGTATGTAGCCCTGTTATTACCTGGTACTTCCTGTATGTAGCCCTGTTATTACCTGGTACTTCCTGTATATAGCCATGTTATTACCTGGTACTCCCTGTATATAGCCATGTTATTACCTGGTACTTCCTGTATATAGCCATGTTATTACCTGGTACTTCCTGTATGTAGCCTTGTTATTACCTGGTACTCCCTGTATATAGCCATGTTATTACCTGGTACTCCCTGTATGTAGCCATGTTATTACCTGGTACTCCCTGTATATAGCCATTTTATTACCTGGTACTCCCTGTATATAGCCATGTTATTACCTGGTACTCCCTCTATATAGCCATGTTATTACCTGGTACTTCCTGTGTGTAGCCATGTTATCGTTACTCATTGTGTATATATTCTTATTTATTATTTCTGTCTTTCTCTCTGCATTGTTGGGAACGGCCAGTCAGTCAGCATTTCACTGTTAGTCTACACCTGTTGTTTTACCAAATCGATTTAATCATCTCCAAACATGAAATTGCTTCCCGAGTATCCTTGAGAGCTCATCTACTGCTACCTGGGGGTGTGATGGTCTGGGAGTGCTGACTGAACTCGATGCTCTCTCAACAGCCGTTTCCTTACACAACCTAATACAGTTGAATATACTGTAGGTAGCCTATTGATATCCTACAGGGCAGCTCCTGTTCAAACGGAAGAACTAGATGAGCTGTGATAATATGGATATGCTTTATCATTATGTTTACTTTAAATGGTGGATGAAGTCGTTGCTGTCCAGTGGGAAGGGATGTTGGCGTTTTCTTCCCAGTGTAAATCTACTTCTGTGGTGTGTCTACTGCCTGCTGTCTGTGTTGTGGGTGGCGCTAGATTAAGCTGATTTAAGAACAGCAGACAAATCTAAGGAAAAATGGCACCTATTAACTAAGCAGACCACCGTTTTTAATTCAACAAGTAGCTGTTACATGGAAGGACTTTTACAAATTACACCCTTCCTTCCTTCCCTGTTGGAGGCTTAGAGAAAGGACTGTCTGACTGCAGCCAACCACGGCTATTCTTGGAGACCCTGTATAGTCCTCTGCTGTTTCTATGGCAACAGCACAATCAACTCTGTCATGGAGGCGAGTGAGGTGGATCCCTGGACAGAGGCCATGAAACATAAAACGAACAGGAAGAGAATTTCACTCTTATACGCTCGTTGGCCAGTTTATTAGGTACACCCATCTAGTGCTGGGTTGGATCCACCTTTGCCTCCAGAACACTGTGAATTCTTCAGGGAATCAATTTGCTACATTTTTATAAAGGGACCTTGAATAAAGAACCCTGGAATGAGTAGATTGAAGTGAGGGGGGGACATATATATTTTTAATGCGGATGTAACGTAACAAAATGTGGAAAAAGTCAAGGGGTCTGAATATTTTACACCTGCATTGTATGTACATACATACATAGTGACTCCTCACTGCAGCCCGGTCTCAGATCAGAGAGAATCCTATAGGGCCTATATATAACACACAGAGTACATCCCAGATGGCAGCATTCCCTATATAGTGGACTGCTTTTTGACGAGGGCTCATGGGGCAGTGCACTACTTTTTGACGAGGGCTCAGGGGGCAGTGCACTACTTTTTGACGAGGGCTCAGGGGGCAGTGGAATGCTTTTTGACGAGGGCTCATGGGGCAGTGGACTGCTTTTTGACGAGGGCTCAGGGGGCAGTGCACTACTTTTTGACGAGGGCTCAGGGGGCAGTGGAATGCTTTTTGACGAGGGCTCATGGGGCAGTGGACTGCTTTTTGACGAGGGCTCATGGGGCAGTGCACTACTTTTTGACGAGGGCTCAGGGGCAGTGCACTACTTTTTGACGAGGGCTCAGGGGCAGTGCACTACTTTTTGACGAGGGCTCAGGGGGCAGTGCACTACTTTTTGACGAGGGCTCAGGGGGCAGTGCACTACTTTTTGACGAGTGCTCAGGGGGCAGTGCACTACTTTTTGACGAGGGCTCAGGGGGCAGTGCACTACTTTTTGACGAGGGCTCAGGGGGCAGTGCACTACTTTTTGACGAGTGTTCAGGGGGCAGTGGACTACTTTTTGACGAGGGCTCAGGGGGCAGTGCACTACTTTTTGACGAGTGTTCAGGGGGCAGTGGACTACTTTTTGACGAGGGCTTATGTGTAGTGCATAGGATGCCATTTGGTATACAACCATGTGTAGGCTCTACATCTGGTGTGGGTCATCCACTCACTGGGGCATGCTGGGTTGTGTGTCCCCCCCCCCCCCACCCCCCAGACAAGCTTGGACACCAGGATGTAAATTAAGAGCACGTTGGATCAAATCTCTTGTGAAAGTCACAGCTCTGTAGGGAGTGGTAGTGCATCATAACACCAGGCTACATAGAGGACTACAGGAAACCCAGGGGGCTGTTGTGAAAGACACAGCTCCCCCCATGTGTAGGGAGTGGTAGTGCATCATAACACCAGGCTACATAGAGGACTACAGGAAACCCAGGAGGCTGTTGTGAAAGACACAGCTCCCCCCATGTGTAGGGAGTGGTAGTGCATCCTAACACCAGGCTACATAGAGGACTACAGGAAACTCAGGAGGCTGTTGTGGAAGACACAGCTCCCCCCATGTGTAGGGAGTGGTAGTGCATCATAACACCAGGCTACATAGAGGACTACAGGAAACCCAGGAGGCTGTTGTGAAAGACACAGCTCCCCCCATGTGTAGGGAGTGGTAGTGCATCCTAACACCAGGCTACATAGAGGACGACAGGTAACTCAGGAGGCTGTTGTGAAAGACACAGCTCCCCCCATGTGTAGGGAGTGGTAGTGCATCCTAACACCAGGCTACATAGAGGACTACAGGAAACCCAGGAGGCTGTTGTGAAAGACACAGCTCCCCCCATGTGTAGGGAGTGGTAGTGCATCCTAACACCAGGCTACATAGAGGACGACAGGTAACTCAGGAGGCTGTTGTGAAAGACACAGCTCCCCCCATGTGTAGGGAGTGGTAGTGCATCCTAACACCAGGCTACATAGAGGACTACAGGAAACTCAGGAGGCTGTTGTGGAAGACACAGCTCCCCCCATGTGTAGGGAGTGGTAGTGCATCATAACACCAGGCTACATAGAGGACTACAGGAAACCCAGGAGGCTGTTGTGAAAGACACAGCTCCCCCCATGTGTAGGGAGTGGTAGTGCATCCTAACACCAGGCTACATAGAGGACGGCAGGAAACTCAGGAGTCTGGTTCAGGACAGCAGCTCCCCCCATGTGTAGGGAGTGGTAGTGCATCCTAACACCAGGCTACATAGAGGACTACAGGAAACCCAGGAGGCTGTTGTGAAAGACACAGCTCCCCCCATGTGTAGGGAGTGGTAGTGCATCCTAACACCAGGCTACATAGAGGACCACAGGAAACTCAGGAGTCTGGTTCAGGACAGCAGCTCCCCCCATGTGTAGGGAGTGGTAGTGCATCCTAACACCAGGCTACATAGAGGACGGCAGGAAACTCAGGAGTCTGTTGTGAAAGACACAGCTCCCCCCATGTGTAGGGAGTGGTAGTGCATCCTAACACCAGGCTACATAGAGGACGGCAGGAAACTCAGGAGTCTGGTTCAGTACAGCAGCTCCCCCCATGTGTAGGGAGTGGTAGTGCATCCTAACACCAGGCTACATAGAGGACGGCAGGAAACTCAGGAGTCTGGTTCAGGACAGCAGCTCCCCCCATGTGTAGGGAGTGGTAGTGCATCCTAACACCAGGCTACATAGAGGACTACAGGAAACTCAGGAGTCTGGTTCAGGACAGCAGCTCTTAGCAGCCTGTGATTATGATGCTTTCGGTGTGTCTGGCTTGTTGCTGCTTTAGTTTAACTGAATGTGTCCTTTTATATGTTCTCTCTTGGTGGTAAATGATTTGACGCTGATAGTTTCATTTTTCTCTGGTCTCTACACAGGCTCGTCTTCGGGACCCTGTATCCTGCATACTATTCCTACAAAGCAGTGAAAACCAAAAATGTCAAGGAATATGTAAGTACACAAACCCTTATTTCAACATCATTGATTTCATCATACGTGTGTGTGTGTGTGGGGGGGGGGGGGTTCCCCCGAGGGTGTGTCTTTTATGAGTTTGAAAAGCAGCCCATGTCTGGTCTGAAGGTATCGAGGACAAGTCCAGGCATGTGAATGAGAGTTAACTGCCTATGACTGGAACAAACACATTGACATGCCGATCTGTGGAGACGTGCAGCAGGGCACTGTGAAGGATGGGCTCCAAGCAGGTGCTTTACAGGAATGCTATATTGAGTGTGTGGCCAACAGGTTTAGGAGAGGTTCTTTATGAGAATATCATCGGTCTCCTCTCCTCAGCCCTTTCTCCTCTCCTCTGTCTCCTCTTCTCTGTCTCCTCTCCTCAGCCCTTTCTCCTCTCCTCTGTCTCCTCTCCTCAGCCCTTTCTCCTCTCCTCTGTCTCCTCTTCTCTCTCTCCTCTCCTCAGCCCTTTCTCCTCTCCTCCGTCTCTCCCTCCTCTCCTCCGTCTCTCCCTCCTCTCCTCCGTCTCTCCCTCCTCTCCTCCGTCTCTCCCTCCTCTCCTCCGTCTCTTTCTCCTCTCCTCCGTCTCTTTCTCCTCTCCTCTCTCTCCCTCCTCTCCTCTGTCTCTCCCTCCTCTCCTCTGTCTCTCTCTCCTCTCCTCTGTCTCTCTCTCCTCTCCTCTGTCTCTCCCTCCTCTCCTCTGTCTCTCCCTCCTCTCCTCTGTCTCTCCCTCCTCTCCTCTGTCTCTCCCTCCTCTCCTCTGTCTCTCCCTCCTCTCCTCCGTCTCTTTCTCCTCTCCTCCGTCTCTCCCTCCTCTCTACAGCCCTTTCTCCTCTCCTCTGTCTCTCCCTCCTCTCCTCCGTCTCTTTCTCCTCTCCTCCGTCTCTCCCTCCTCTCTACAGCCCCTTTCTCCTCTCCTCTGTCTCTCCCTCCTCTCCTCAGCCCTTTCTCCTCTCCTCCGTCTCTCCCTCCTCTCCTCAGCCCTTTCTCCTCTCCTCTGTCTCTCCCTCCTCTCCTCAGCCCTTTCTCCTCTCCTCAGCCCTTTCTCCTCTCCTCTGTCTCTCCCTCCTCTCCTCAGCCCTTTCTCCTCTCCTCTGTCTCTCCCTCCTCTCCTCAGCCCTTTCTCCTCTCCTCTGTCTCTCCCTCCCTCTCCTCAGCCCTTTCTCCTCTCCTCTGTCTCTCCCTCCTCTCCTCAGCCCTTTCTCTCCTCTCCTCTGTCTCTCCCTCCTCTCCTCAGCCCTTTCTCCTCTCCTCTGTCTCTCCCTCCTCTCCTCAGCCCTTTCTCCTCTCCTCTGTCTCTCCCTCCTCTCCTCAGCCCTTTCTCCTCTCCTCCGTCTCTCCCTCCTCTCCTCTGTCTCTCCCTCCTCTCCTCAGCCCTTTCTCCTCTCCTCTGTCTCTCCCTCCTCTCCTCCAGCCCTTTCTCCTCTCCTCTGTCTCTCCCTCTCCTCAGCCCTTTCTCCTCTCCTCTGTCTCTCCCTCCTCTCCTCAGCCCTTTCTCCTCTCCTCTGTCTCTCCCTCCTCTCCTCAGCCCTTTCTCCTCTCCTCTGTCTCTCCCTCCTCTCCTCAGCCCTTTCTCCTCTCCTCTGTCTCTCCCTCCTCTCCTCAGCCCTTTCTCCTCTCCTCTCTCTCCCTCCTCTCCTCAGCCCTTTCTCCTCTCCTCTGTCTCTCCCTCCTCTCCTCAGCCCTTTCTCCTCTCCTCTGTCTCTCCCTCCTCTCCTCAGCCCTTTCTCCTCTCCTCTGTCTCTCCCTCCTCTCCTCAGCCCTTTCTCCTCTCCTCTGTCTCCTCTCCTCAGCCCTTTCTCCTCTCCTCTGTCTCCTCTTCTCTCTCTCCTCTCCTCAGCCCTTTCTCCTCTCCTCCGTCTCTCCCTCCTCTCCTCCGTCTCTCCCTCCTCTCCTCCGTCTCTCCCACCTCTCCTCCGTCTCTCCCTCCTCTCCTCCGTCTCTTTCTCCTCTCCTCCGTCTCTTTCTCCTCTCCTCCGTCTCTCCCTCCTCTCCTCCGTCTCTCCCTCCTCTCCTCCGTCTCTTTCTCCTCTCCTCCGTCTCTTTCTCCTCTCCTCCGTCTCTTTCTCCTCTCCTCCGTCTCTCTCTCCCTCTCCTCTGTCTCTCCCTCCTCTCCTCTGTCTCTCCCTCCCTCTCCTCTGTCTCTCCCTCCTCTCCTCTGTCTCTCCCTCCTCTCCTGTCTCTCCCTCCTCTCCTCTGTCTCTCCCTCCTCTCCTCTGTCTCTCCCTCCTCTCCTCTGTCTCTCTCTCCTCTCCTCTGTCTCTCTCTCCTCTCCTCTGTCTCTCCCTCCTCTCCTCTGTCTCTCCCTCCTCTCCTCTGTCTCTCCCTCCTCTCCTCTGTCTCTCCCTCCTCTCCTCCGTCTCTTTCTCCTCTCCTCCGTCTCTCCCTCCTCTCTACAGCCCTTTCTCCTCTCCTCTGTCTCTCCCTCCTCTCCTCCGTCTCTTTCTCCTCTCCTCTGTCTCTCCCTCCTCTCCTCAGCCCTTTCTCCTCTCCTCTGTCTCTCCCTCCTCTCTACAGCCCTTTCTCCTCTCCTCTGTCTCTCCCTCCTCTCCTCAGCCCTTTCTCCTCTCCTCTGTCTCTCCCTCCTCTCCTCAGCCCTTTCTCCTCTCCTCTGTCTCTCCCCTCTCCTCAGCCCTTTCTCCTCTCCTCTGTCTCTCCCTCCTCTCCTCAGCCCTTTCTCCTCTCCTCTGTCTCTCCCTCCTCTCCTCAGCCCTTTCTCCTCTCCTCTGTCTCTCCCTCCTCTCCTCAGCCCTTTCTCCTCTCCTCTGTCTCTCCCTCCTCTCCTCAGCCCTTTCTCCTCTCCTCTGTCTCTCCCTCCTCTCCTCAGCCCTTTCTCCTCTCCTCTGTCTCTCCCTCCTCTCCTCAGCCCTTTCTCCTCTCCTCTGTCTCTCCCTCCTCTCCTCAGCCCTTTCTCCTCTCCTCTGTCTCTCCCTCCTCTCCTCAGCCCTTTCTCCTCTCCTCCGTCTCTCCCTCCTCTCCTCCGTCTCTCCCTCCTCTCCTCCGTCTCTCCCACCTCTCCTCCGTCTCTCCCTCCTCTCCTCCGTCTCTTTCTCCTCTCCTCCGTCTCTCCCTCCTCTCCTCCGTCTCTCCCTCCTCTCCTCCGTCTCTTTCTCCTCTCCTCCGTCTCTTTCTCCTCTCCTCCGTCTCTTTCTCCTCTCCTCCGTCTCTCTCTCCTCTCCTCTGTCTCTCCCTCCTCTCCTCTGTCTCTCCCTCCTCTCCTCTGTCTCTCCCTCCTCTCCTGTCTCTCCCTCCTCTCCTCTGTCTCTCCCTCCTCTCCTCTGTCTCTCTCTCCTCTCCTCTGTCTCTCCTCTCCTCTGTCTCTCCCTCCTCTCCTCTGTCTCTCCCTCCTCTCCTCTGTCTCTCCCTCCTCTCCTCTGTCTCTCCCTCCTCTCCTCTGTCTCTCTCTCCTCTCCTCTGTCTCTCTCTCCTCTCCTCTGTCTCTCCCTCCTCTCCTCTGTCTCTCCCTCCTCTCCTCCGTCTCTTTCTCCTCTCCTCCGTCTCTCCCTCCTCTCTACAGCCCTTTCTCCTCTCCTCTGTCTCTCCCTCCTCTCCTCCGTCTCTTTCTCCTCTCCTCCGTCTCTCCCTCCTCTCTACAGCCCTTTCTCCTCTCCTCTGTCTCTCCCTCCTCTCCTCAGCCCTTTCTCCTCTCCTCTGTCTCTCCCTCCTCTCCTCAGCCCTTTCTCCTCTCCTCTGTCTCTCCCTCCTCTCCTCAGCCCTTTCTCCTCTCCTCTGTCTCTCCCTCCTCTCCTCAGCCCTTTCTCCTCTCCTCTCTCTCCCTCCTCTCTACAGCCCTTTCTCCTCTCCTCTGTCTCTCCCTCCTCTCCTCAGCCCTTTCTCCTCTCCTCTCTCTCCCTCCTCTCTACAGCCCTTTCTCCTCTCCTCTGTCTCTCCCTCCTCTCCTCCGTCTCTCCCTCCTCTCCTCTGTCTCTCCCTCCTCTCTACAGCCCTTTCTCCTCTCCTCTGTCTCTCCCTCCTCTCCTCAGCCCTTTCTCCTCTCCTCTGTCTCTCCCTCCTCTCCTCAGCCCTTTCTCCTCTCCTCTGTCTCTCCCTCCTCTCTACAGCCCTTTCTCCTCTCCTCTGTCTCTCCCTCCTCTCCTCAGCCCTTTCTCCTCTCCTCTGTCTCTCCCTCCTCTCTACAACCCTTTCTCCTCTCCTCTGTCTCTCCCTCCTCTCTACAGCCCTGTCTCCTCTCCTCTGTCTCTCCCTCCTCTCTACAGCCCTTTCTCCTCTCCTCTGTCTCTCCCTCCTCTCTACAGCCCTTTCTCCTCTCCTCCGTCTCTCCCTCCTCTCCTCTGTCTCTCCCTCCTCTCCTCAGCCCTTTCTCCTCTCCTCTGTCTCTCCCTCCTCTCCTCAGCCCTTTCTCCTCTCCTCTGTCTCTCCCTCCTCTCTCAGCCCTTTCTCCTCTCCTCTGTCTCTCCCTCCTCTCTACAGCCCTTTCTCCTCTCCTCCGTCTCTCCCTCCTCTCCTCCGTCTCTCCCTCCTCTCCTCTGCCCTTTCTCCTCTCCTCTGTCTCTCCCTCCTCTCTACAGCCCTTTCTCCTCTCCTCCGTCTCTCCCTCCTCTCTACAGCCCTTTCTCCTCTCCTCTGTCTCTCCCTCCTCTCTACAGCCCTTTCTCCTCTCCTCCGTCTCTCCCTCCTCTCCTCAGCCCTTTCTCCTCTCCTCTGTCTCTCCCTCCTCTCCTCAGCCCTTTCTCCTCTCCTCTGTCTCTCCCTCCTCTCCTCAGCCCTTTCTCCTCTCCTCTGTCTCTCCCTCCTCTCTACAGCCCTTTCTCCTCTCCTGTCTCTCTCCCCTCTCCTCAGCCCTTTCTCCTCTCCTCTGTCTCTCTCCCCTGTCTCTCTCCCCTGTCTCCTCAGCCCTTTCTCTTCTCCTCCGTCTCTCCTCTCCTCCGTTTCTCCCTCCTCTCCTCTGTCTCTCTCTCCTCTCCTCTGTCTCTCTCTCCTCTCCTCTGTCTCTCCCTCCTCTCCTCTGTCTCTCCCTCCTCTCCTCCGTCTCTTTCTCCTCTCCTCCGTCTCTCCCTCCTCTCTACAGCCCTTTCTCCTCTCCTCTGTCTCTCCCTCCTCTCCTCCGTCTCTTTCTCCTCTCCTCCGTCTCTCCCTCCTCTCTACAGCCCTTTCTCCTCTCCTCTGTCTCTCCCTCCTCTCCTCAGCCCTTTCTCCTCTCCTCTGTCTCTCCCTCCTCTCCTCAGCCCTTTCTCCTCTCCTCTGTCTCTCCCTCCTCTCCTCAGCCCTTTCTCCTCTCCTCTGTCTCTCCCTCCTCTCCTCAGCCCTTTCTCCTCTCCTCTCTCTCTCCCTCCTCTCCACAGCCCTTTCTCCTCTCCTCTGTCTCTCCCTCCTCTCCTCAGCCCTTTCTCCTCTCCTCTCTCTCCCTCCTCTCTACAGCCCTTTCTCCTCTCCTCTGTCTCTCCCTCCTCTCCTCCGTCTCTCCCTCCTCTCCTCTGTCTCTCCCTCCTCTCTACAGCCCTTTCTCCTCTCCTCTGTCTCTCCCTCCTCTCCTCAGCCCTTTCTCCTCTCCTCTGTCTCTCCCTCCTCTCCTCAGCCCTTTCTCCTCTCCTCTGTCTCTCCCTCCTCTCTACAGCCCTTTCTCCTCTCCTCTGTCTCTCCCTCCTCTCCTCAGCCCTTTCTCCTCTCCTCTGTCTCTCCCTCCTCTCTACAGCCCTTTCTCCTCTCCTCTGTCTCTCCCTCCCTCTCTACAGCCCTGTCTCCTCTCCTCTGTCTCTCCCTCCTCTCTACAGCCCTTTCTCCTCTCCTCTGTCTCTCCCTCCTCTCTACAGCCCTTTCTCCTCTCCTCCGTCTCTCCCTCCTCTCCTCTGTCTCTCCCTCCTCTCCTCAGCCCTTTCTCCTCTCCTCTGTCTCTCCCTCCTCTCCTCAGCCCTTTCTCCTCTCCTCTGTCTCTCCCTCCTCTCTACAGCCCTTTCTCCTCTCCTCTGTCTCTCCCTCCTCTCTACAGCCCTTTCTCCTCTCCTCCGTCTCTCCCTCCTCTCCTCTGTCTCTCCCTCCTCTCCTCAGCCCTTTCTCCTCTCCTCTGTCTCTCCCTCCTCTCTACAGCCCTGTCTCCTCTCCTCTGTCTCTCCCTCCTCTCTACAGCCCTTTCTCCTCTCCTCTGTCTCTCCCTCCTCTCTACAGCCCTTTCTCCTCTCCTCCGTCTCTCCCTCCTCTCCTCTGCCCTTTCTCCTCTCCTCTGTCTCTCCCTCCTCTCTACAGCCCTTTCTCCTCTCCTCCGTCTCTCCCTCCTCTCTACAGCCCTTTCTCCTCTCCTCTGTCTCTCCCTCCTCTCTACAGCCCTTTCTCCTCTCCTCCGTCTCTCCCTCCTCTCCTCAGCCCTTTCTCCTCTCCTCTGTCTCTCCCTCCTCTCCTCAGCCCTTTCTCCTCTCCTCTGTCTCTCCCTCCTCTCCTCAGCCCTTTCTCCTCTCCTCTGTCTCTCCCTCCTCTCTACAGCCCTTTCTCCTCTCCTCTGTCTCTCTCCCCTCTCCTCAGCCCTTTCTCCTCTCCTCTGTCTCTCTCCCCTGTCTCTCTCCCCTGTCTCCTCAGCCCTTTCTCTTCTCCTCCGTCTCTCCTCTCCTCCGTTTCTCCCTCCTCTCCTCTGTCTCTCTCTCCTCTCCTCTGTCTCTCTCTCCTCTCCTCTGTCTCTCCCTCCTCTCCTCTGTCTCTCCCTCCTCTCCTCCGTCTCTTTCTCCTCTCCTCCGTCTCTCCCTCCCTCCTCTCTACAGCCCTTTCTCCTCTCCTCTGTCTCTCCCTCCTCTCCTCCGTCTCTTTCTCCTCTCCTCCGTCTCTCCCTCCTCTCTACAGCCCTTTCTCCTCTCCTCTGTCTCTCCCTCCTCTCCTCAGCCCTTTCTCCCTCTCCTCTGTCTCTCCCTCCTCTCCTCAGCCCTTTCTCCTCTCCTCTGTCTCTCCCTCCTCTCCTCAGCCCTTTCTCCTCTCCTCTGTCTCTCCCTCCTCTCCTCAGCCCTTTCTCCTCTCCTCTCTCTCCCTCCTCTCTACAGCCCTTTCTCCTCTCCTCTGTCTCTCCCTCCTCTCCTCCAGCCCTTTCTCCTCTCCTCCTCTCCTCTCTCCCTCCTCTCTACAGCCCTTTCTCCTCTCCTCTGTCTCTCCCTCCTCTCCTCCGTCTCTCCCTCCTCTCCTCTGTCTCTCCCTCCTCTCTACAGCCCTTTCTCCTCTCCTCTGTCTCTCCCTCCTCTCCCTCAGCCCTTTCTCCTCTCCTCTGTCTCTCCCTCCTCTCCTCAGCCCTTTCTCCTCTCCTCTGTCTCTCCCTCCTCTCTACAGCCCTTTCTCCTCTCCTCTGTCTCTCCCTCCTCTCCTCAGCCCTTTCTCCTCTCCTCTGTCTCTCCCTCCTCTCTACAACCCTTTCTCCTCTCCTCTGTCTCTCCCTCCTCTCTACAGCCCTGTCTCCTCTCCTCTGTCTCTCCCTCCTCTCTACAGCCCTTTCTCCTCTCCTCTGTCTCTCCCTCCTCTCTACAGCCCTTTCTCCTCTCCTCCGTCTCTCCCTCCTCTCCTCTGTCTCTCCCTCCTCTCCTCAGCCCTTTCTCCTCTCCTCTGTCTCTCCCTCCTCTCCTCAGCCCTTTCTCCTCTCCTCTGTCTCTCCCTCCTCTCTACAGCCCTTTCTCCTCTGTCTCTCCCTCCTCTCTACAGCCCTTTCTCCTCTCCTCCGTCTCTCCCTCCTTTCCTCTGTCTCTCCCTCCTCTCCTCAGCCCTTTCTCCTCTCCTCTGTCTCTCCCTCCTCTCTACAGCCCTGTCTCCTCTCCTCTGTCTCTCCCTCCTCTCTACAGCCCTTTCTCCTCTCCTCTGTCTCTCCCTCCTCTCTACAGCCCTTTCTCCTCTCCTCCGTCTCTCCCTCCTCTCCTCTGTCTCTCCCTCCTCTCCTCAGCCCTTTCTCCTCTCCTCTGTCTCTCCCTCCTCTCTACAGCCCTTTCTCCTCTCCTCTGTCTCTCTCCCCTCTCCTCAGCCCTTTCTCCTCTCCTCTGTCTCTCTCCCCTGTCTCTCTCCCCTGTCTCCTCAGCCCTTTCTCTTCTCCTCCGTCTCTCCTCTCCTCCGTCTCTCCCTCCTCTCCTCTGTCTCTTTTTAAACATGTTTTCCTTCATTCCACGTAGATAGGGCTGGGCGGTATATGACTATAGACAGGTATTGATGCACAGAGCACTGAGTTTTTACGTTACCTTCTATACCGGTATTTGAATGTTTGGTTTGTTAAATGTGATACACCTTGTGTAACATCCGTCTTTATAGTTTACTACACTACTTGAGTCTTCTCTCTCGCTCTCCTAGCCCCGCCCCCTGTCACTCAAGGAGCGCATTTGTTGTCTCTTGACCACGAGACGCATGCGTTCAGTCTGCATGGTCAATGGAGCACAAGCAACAATGATGCTTATCTTCTTTTGCTTTGTGTGTTATAATAAAAATAACATTTTCAACAGCTGTATTTGAGAGAGAGACTGCCTACCAAACTGGTTTTAGCCTTAAGGCCTGCTGTGTGAACAAGGCTTTAGTTAGACATGAGGAATAATTTAGCTAGAACAAGTTGACATGTCATTTCTCAGAGCCCATGGCTTGTTGGCTAGATATCTCCTCTCTGAGTCGGTCTAAGAGGGAGGAATGCTTGCTTTGGATGGTAGCCTGTTGTCCTGTAGGTCTGTAGCCTGTTGGTCTGTAGGCCTGTAGGTCTGTGGCCCTGTTGGCCTGTAGGCCTGTAGGTCTGTGGCCCTGTTGGCCTGTAGGCCTGTAGGTCTGTGGCCTGTAGGTCTGTAGCCTGTTTGCCTGTGGCCGGTTGGCCTGTAGGTCTGTGGCCTGTAGGTCTGTGGCCTGTAGCCTGTTGGCCGGTTGGCCTGTGGCCGGTTGGCCTGTAGGTCTGTAGCCTGTAGGTCTGTAGCCTGTAGGTCTGTAGCCTGTAGGTCTGTAGCCTGTTGGCCTGTAGCCTGTTGGCCTGTAGCCTGTTGGCCTGTAGCCTGGCAGCCTGTTAGCCTGGAGCCTGTTAGTCTGTAGTCCTGTACTGAGCTTCTCACACCTTATTGCAGAGTTCCCTGGTGCTTCTTTTTGGACATAACACTGTAAAACACCAACCAATCAGCTCCAAGTGATTTTTAATTTAAGAAATCTGTTCCAAAGTATATCTATTTGTTGTTCCAACAGGTGTATGTCTATAGCATACTGTAACATGTAGGAGGTGTTGATTATCTCTCTCTTGCTCTGTTCCAACAGGTCCGTTGGATGATGTACTGGATTGTGTTTGCTCTCTACACCGTAGTGGAGACAATCACAGACCTCACTGTAGCCTGGTAAGACTGAATACAGACCTCACTGTAGCCTGAGTACAGACCTCACTGTAGCCTGGTAAGACTGAATACAGACCTCCCTGTAGCCTGGGTACAGACCTCGCTGTAGCCTGGGTACAGACCTCGCTGTAGCCTGGGTACAGACCTCGCTGTAGCCTGAGTACAGACCTCGCTGTAGCCTGGGGAGACTGAATACAGACCTCGCTGTAGCCTGGGTACAGACCTCGCTGTAGCCTGGGTACAGACCTCGCTGTAGCCTGGGTACAGACCTCGCTGTAGCCTGGGTACAGACCTCGCTGTAGCCTGGGTACAGACCTCGCTGTAGCCTGGGTACAGACCTCGCTGTAGCCTGGGTACAGACCTCGCTGTAGCCTGGGTACAGACCCCGCTGTAGCCTGAGTACAGACCTCGCTGTAGCCTGAGTACAGACCTCGCTGTAGCCTGGGTACAGACCTCGCTGTAGCCTGGGTACAGACCTCGCTGTAGCCTGGGTACAGACCTCGCTGTAGCCTGGGTACAGACCTCGCTGTAGCCTGGGTACAGACCTCGCTGTAGCCTGGGTACAGACCTCCCTGTAGCCTGAATACAGACCTCCCTGTAGCCTGAATACAGACCTCCCTGTAGCCTGAGTACAGACCTCCCTGTAGCCTGAGTACAGACCTCCCTGTGGCCTGGGTACAGACCTCGCTGTGGCCTGGGTACAGACCTCGCTGTGGCCTGGGTACAGACCTCGCTGTGGCCTGGGTACAGACCTCGCTGTGGCCTGGGTACAGACCTCGCTGTGGCCTGAGTACAGACCTCGCTGTAGCCTGAGTACAGACCTCGCTGTAGCCTGAGTACAGACCTCGCTGTAGCCTGAGTACAGACCTCGCTGTAGCCTGAGTACAGACCTCGCTGTAGCCTGAGTACAGACCTCGCTGTAGCCTGAGTACAGACCTCGCTGTAGCCTGAGTACAGACCTCGCTGTAGCCTGAGTACAGACCTCGCTGTAGCCTGAGTACAGACCTCGCTGTAGCCTGAGTACAGACCTCGCTGTAGCCTGAGTACAGACCTCGCTGTAGCCTGGGGAGACTGAATACAGACCTCGCTGTAGCCTGAATACAGACCTCGCTGTAGCCTGGGTACAGACCTCGCTGTAGCCTGGGTACAGACCTCGCTGTAGCCTGGGTACAGACCTCGCTGTAGCCTGGGTACAGACCTCGCTGTAGCCTGGGTACAGACCTCGCTAGCCTGAGTACAGACCTCGCTGTAGCCTGAGTACAGACCTCGCTGTAGCCTGAGTACAGACCTCGCTGTAGCCTGGGTACAGACCTCGCTGTAGCCTGGGTACAGACCTCGCTGTAGCCTGGGTACAGACCTCGCTGTAGCCTGGGTACAGACCTCGCTGTAGCCTGGGTACAGACCTCGCTGTAGCCTGGGTACAGACCTCGCTGTAGCCTGAGTACAGACCTCGCTGTGGCCTGGGTACAGACCTCGCTGTGGCCTGGGTACAGACCTCGCTGTGGCCTGGGTACAGACCTCGCTGTGGCCTGGGTACAGACCTCGCTGTGGCCTGGGTACAGACCTCGCTGTGGCCTGGGTACAGACCTCGCTGTGGCCTGGGTACAGACCTCGCTGTGGCCTGGGTACAGACCTCGCTGTGGCCTGGGTACAGACCTCGCTGTGGCCTGGGTACAGACCTCGCTGTGGCCTGGGTACAGACCTCGCTGTGGCCTGGGTACAGACCTCGCTGTGGCCTGGGTACAGACCTCGCTGTGGCCTGGGTACAGACCTCGCTGTGGCCTGGGTACAGACCTCGCTGTGGCCTGGGTACAGACCTCGCTGTGGCCTGGGTACAGACCTCGCTGTGGCCTGGGTACAGACCTCGCTGTGGCCTGGGTACAGACCTCGCTGTGGCCTGGGTACAGACCTCGCTGTGGCCTGGGTACAGACCTCGCTGTGGCCTGGGTACAGACCTCGCTGTGGCCTGGGTACAGACCTCGCTGTGGCCTGGGTACAGACCTCGCTGTGGCCTGGGTACAGACCTCGCTGTGGCCTGGGTACAGACCTCGCTGTGGCCTGGGTACAGATCTCGCTGTGGCCTGGGTACAGACCTCGCTGTGGCCTGGGGAGACTGAATACAGACCTCGCTGTAGCCTGGGTACAGACCTCGCTGTAGCCTGGGTACAGACCTCGCTGTAGCCTGAGTACAGACCTCGCTGTAGCCTGGGTACAGACCTCGCTGTAGCCTGGGTACAGACCTCGCTGTAGCCTGAATACAGACCTCGCTGTAGCCTGAGTACAGACTGAATACAGACCTCGCTGTAGCCTGAATACAGACCTCGCTGTAGCCTGAGTACAGACTGAATACAGACCTCACTGTAGCCTGGGTACAGACCTCGCTGTAGCCTGAGTACAGACCTCGCTGTGGCCTGAGTACAGACCTCGCTGTAGCCTGAGTACAGACCTCGCTGTGGCCTGAGTACAGACCTCGCTGTGGCCTGAGTACAGACCTCGCTGTGGCCTGAGTACAGACCTCGCTGTGGCCTGAGTACAGACCTCGCTGTGGCCTGAGTACAGACCTCGCTGTAGCCTGAGTACAGACCTCGCTGTGGCCTGAGTACAGACCTCGCTGTAGCCTGGGTACAGACCTCGCTGTAGCCTGGGTACAGACCTCGCTGTAGCCTGGGTACAGACCTCGCTGTGGCCTGAGTACAGACCTCGCTGTGGCCTGGGTACAGACCTCGCTGTGGCCTGGGTACAGACCTCGCTGTGGCCTGGGTACAGACCTCGCTGTGGCCTGAGTACAGACCTCGCTGTGGCCTGAGTACAGACCTCGCTGTGGCCTGAGTACAGACCTCGCTGTGGCCTGAGTACAGACCTCGCTGTGGCCTGAGTACAGACCTCGCTGTGGCCTGAGTACAGACCTCGCTGTGGCCTGAGTACAGACCTCGCTGTAGCCTGAGTACAGACTGAATACAGACCTCGCTGTGGCCTGAGTACAGACCTCGCTGTGGCCTGAGTACAGACCTCGCTGTGGCCTGAGTACAGACCTCGCTGTGGCCTGAGTACAGACCTCGCTGTGGCCTGAGTACAGACCTCGCTGTGGCCTGAGTACAGACCTCGCTGTGGCCTGAGTACAGACCTCGCTGTGGCCTGAGTACAGACCTCGCTGTGGCCTGAGTACAGACCTCGCTGTAGCCTGAGTACAGACCTCGCTGTAGACTGAATACAGACCTCGCTGTAGACTGAATACAGACCTCACTGTAGTTTTCCGTGTTGTCTTTGATCAACACACTATGCCGAAAATAATCCAGGCTGAATCTCAATTAAATCTCATTAAGATTTATAATTTGTTGTTCAGATTTAATGAGGAGTGTCATGTTGGCTTGTTAATAGGATTGTATATTTGTGTATATTTGAATGGCAGAAAATGAATAGCAGTGGACGACGGTACGCTAACACAAAGCCTTTCCCTAACGCTAACCCTTTCCCTAACCGTAACCCAATGCCTTTCCCTAACGCTAAGCCTTTCCCTAACGCTAAGCCTTTCCCTAACGCTAAGCCTTTCCGTAACGCTAAGCCTTTCCCTAACGCTAAGCCTTTCCCTAACGCTAAGCCTTTCCCTAACGCTAAGCCTTTCCCTAACGCTAAGCCTTTCCCTAACGCTAAGCCTTTCCCTAACGCTAAGCCTTTCCCTAACGCTAAGCTTTTCCCTAACCGTAACCCAATGCCTTTCCCTAACGCTAACCCTTTCCCTAACCGTAACCCAATGCCTTTTCTTAACGCTAAGCCTTTTCTTAACGCTAAGCCTTTAACGCTAAGCCTTTAACCCAATGCCTTTTCTTAACGCTAAGCCTTTTCTTAACGCTAAGCCTTTAACGCTAAGCCTTTAACGCTAAGCCTTTAACGCTAAGCCTTTAACGCTAAGCCTTTAACGCTAAGCCTTTAACGCTAAGCCTTTTCTTAACGCTAAGCCTTTTCTTAACGCTAAGCCTTTTCTTAACGCTAAGCCTTTTCTTAACGCTAAGCCTTTTCTTAACGCTAAGCCTTTTCTTAACGCTAAGCCTTTTCTTAACGCTAAGCCTTTTCTTAACGCTAAGCCTTTTCTTAACGCTAAGCCTTTTCTTAACGCTAAGCCTTTTCTTAACGCTAAGCCTTTTCTTAACGCTAAGCCTTTTCTTAACGCTAAGCCTTTTCTTAACGCTAAGCCTTTTCTTAACGCTAAGCCTTTTCTTAACGCTAAGCCTTTTCTTAACGCTAAGCCTTTCCCTAACGCTAAGCCTTTCCCTAACGCTTACCTGAATCTATGCCTAACCTTAATCTGACCCTTGTTCCTAACGCTCACCTGTACTATGAGATATCTGGTCTCGCTCTAGGTTCCTTCCCCCTGTACTATGAGATATCTGGTCTCTCTCTAGGTTCCTTCCCCCTGTACTATGAGATATCTGGTTTCTCTCTCTAGGTTCCTTCCCCCTGTACTATGAGATATCTGGTCTCTCTCTCTAGGTTCCTTCCCCCTGTACTATGAGATATCTGGTCTCTCTCTCTAGGTTCCTTCCCCCTGTACTATGAGATATCTGGTCTCTAGGTTAATACTGTAATGTGGTGTCTCTCTCTAGGTTCCCCCTGTACTATGAGATTAAGATCGCATTTGTTATCTGGTTGCTGTCTCCCTACACCAGAGGAGCTAGTCTCATCTACAGGAAGTGTCTCCATCCTCTACTGTCCTCAAGAGAGAGGGTAAGACCGACTGACTGAGCACTGTAACTGTGTATTGAATGTGTTTTGAATATGAAGCCTCGTCAAGCAACAGAAGAATACGTTTGAGTCTATCCTTGTTTGTATTCCTTCTACTAAGAAAGCAGCTGACGCGTAAAATGACCAGTTTATGACAGGATATTTAGCTTCTGTGTTGTCATGGGTTTTGACACGTTGTTGCATACTATAGTTGTTGTTCTGTGCACTGACTCTCTGTTTGTCTCTGTGACGGTTGTTGTCACCAGGAGATAGATGAGTACATTGTCCAGGCCAAGGAGCGCAGCTACGAGACCATGGTGACCTTCGGCAAGCAGGGCCTAAGTATAGCTGCTACTGCAGCTGTCTCCGCAGCTGTCAAGGTAAGTACTGCACGAGCCCCCCCCCACCCCCACCACCACCCCTTGTTACTGGCGCTGACTTTGCTAATATGATACTTTGAGGGAAAATGTACTTACTGTGATATGTGGTTGTCTCACCTAGCTATCTGAATATACTAACTACTGTGATATGTGGTTGTCCCACCTAGCTATCTGAATATACTAACTACTGTGATATGTGGTTGTCCCACCTAGCTATCTGAATATACTAACTACTGTGATATGTGGTTGTCTCACCTAGCTATCTGAATATACTAACTACTGTGATATGTGGTTGTCCCACCTAGCTATCTGAATATACTAACTACTGTGATATGTGGTTGTCCCTCCTAGCTATCTGAATATACTAACTACTGTGATATGTGGTTGTCTCACCTAGCTATCTGAATATACTAACTACTGTGATATGTGGTTGTCCCACCTAGCTATCTGAATATACTAACTACTGTGATATGTGGTTGTCCCACCTAGCTATCTGAATATACTAACTACTGTGATATGTGGTTGTCCCACCTAGCTATCTGAATATACTAACTACTGTGATATGGGGTTGTCTCACCTAGCTATCTGAATATACTAACTACTGTGATATGTGGTTGTCTCACCTAGCTATCTGAATATACTAACTACTGTGATATGTGGTTGTCCCACCTAGCTATCTGAATATACTAACTACTGTGATATGTGGTTGTCCCACCTAGCTATCTGAATATACTAACTACTGTGATATGTGGTTGTCTCACCTAGCTATCTGAATATACTAACTACTGTGATATGTGGTTGTCTCACCTAGCTATCTGAATATACTAACTACTGTGATATGTGGTTGTCCCACCTAGCTATCTGAATATACTAACTACTGTGATATGTGGTTGTCCCTCCTAGCTATCTGAATATACTAACTACTGTGATATGTGGTTGTCCCACCTAGCTATCTGAATATTCTAACTACTGTGATATGTGGTTGTCTCACCTAGCTATCTGAATATACTAACTACTGTGATATGTGGTTGTCCCACCTAGCTATCTGAATATACTAACTACTGTGATATGTGGTTGTCTCACCTAGCTATCTGAATATACTAACTACTGTGATATGTGGTTGTCCCACCTAGCTATCTGAATATACTAACTACTGTGATATGTGGTTGTCCCTCCTCGCTATCTGAATATACTAACTACTGTAATATGTGGTTGTCTCACCTAGCTATCTGAATATACTAACTACTGTGATATGTGGTTGTCCCACCTAGCTATCTGAATATACTAACTACTGTGATATGTGGTTGTCCCACCTAGCTATCTGAATATACTAACTACTGTGATATGTGGTTGTCCCTCCTAGCTATCTGAATATACTAACTACTGTGATATGTGGTTGTCTCACCTAGCTATCTGAATATACTAACTACTGTGATATGTGGTTGTCCCTCCTCGCTATCTGAATATACTAACTACTGTAATATGTGGTTGTCTCACCTAGCTATCTGAATATACTAACTACTGTGATATGTGGTTGTCCCACCTAGCTATCTGAATATACTAACTACTGTGATATGTGGTTGTCCACCTAGCTATCTGAATATACTAACTACTGTGATATGTGGTTGTCTCACCTAGCTATATGAATATACTAACTACTGTGATATGTGGTTGTCCCACCTAGCTATCTGAATATACTAACTACTGTGATATGTGGTTGTCCCACCTAGCTATCTGAATATACTAACTACTGTGATATGTGGTTGTCCCTCCTAGCTATCTGAATATACTAACTACTGTGATATGTGGTTGTCCCTCCTAGCTATCTGAATATACTAACTACTGTGATATGTGGTTGTCCCACCTAGCTATCTGAATATACTAACTACTGTGATATGTGGTTGTCCCACCTAGCTATCTGAATATACTAACTACTGTAATATGTGGTTGTACCACCTAGCTATCTGAATATACTAACTACTGTGATATGGGGTTGTCCCACCTAGCTATCTGAATATACTAACTACTGTGATATGTGGTTGTCTCACCTAGCTATCTGAATATACTAACTACTGTGATATGTGGTTGTCCCACCTAGCTATCTGAATATACTAACTACTGTGATATGTGGTTGTCTCACCTAGCTATCTGAATATACTAACTACTGTGATATGTGGTTGTCCCTCCTAGCTATCTGAATATACTAACTACTGTGATATGTGGTTGTCCCACCTAGCTATCTGAATATACTAACTCCCTGGGCTCACAGCCATGCACAGAGCAGCACGTGCCAGTCCCTGGGCTCACAGCCATGCACAGAGCAGCACGTGCCAGTCCCTGGGCTCACAGCCATGCACAGAGCAGCACGTGTCAGTCCCTGGGCTCACAGCCATGCACAGAGCAGCACGTGCCAGTCCCTGGGCTCACAGCCATGCACAGAGCAGCACGTGCCAGTCCCTGGGCTAACAGCCATGCACAGAGCAGCACGTGCCAGTCCCTGGGCTCACAGCCATGCACAGAGCAGCACGTGCCAGTCCCTGGGCTCACAGCCATGCACAGAGCAGCACGTGCCAGTCCCTGGGCTCACAGCCATGCACAGAGCAGCACGTGTCAGTCACTGGGCTCACAGCCATGCACAGAGCAGCACGTGTCAGTCCCTGGGCTCACAGCCATGCACAGTGCAGCACGTGCCAGTCCCTGGGCTCACAGCCATGCACAGAGCGGCACCTGCCAGTCCCTGGGCTCACAGCCATGCACAGAGCAGCACGTGCCAGTCCCTGGGCTCACAGCCATGCACAGAGCAGCACGTGTCAGTCACTGGGCTCACAGCCATGCACAGAGCAGCACGTGCCAGTCCCTGGGCTCACAGCCATGCACAGAGCAGCACGTGCCAGTCCCTGGGCTCACAGCCATGCACAGAGCAGCGCGTGCCAGTCCCTGGGCTCACAGCCATGCACAGAGCAGCACGTGCCAGTCCCTGGGCTCACAGCCATGCACAGAGCAGCACGTGCCAGTCCCTGGGCTCACAGCCATGCACAGAGCAGCACGTGCCAGTCCCTGGGCTCACAGCCATGCACAGAGCAGCACGTGCCAGTCCCTGGGCTCACAGCCATGCACAGAGCAGCACGTGTCAGTCACTGGGCTCACAACCATGCACAGAGCAGCACGTGCCAGTCCCTGGGCTGTGTCATCAGGATTCAACACAGAGGGACTAGTGTTTGTTCTCCTCTACTCTTAATAGGACTGTTGTTGCTTCAGAGACAGAGTTCCATGGAGGCATCGGTCTTGTCTGTTGAAGCCAGACGCATCTGATTGATGTGCTGGTATTGTGTCCGGGTGCTGACTGTTTGTGACTAACAATAGGAACATGCTAGTGTGCAGCCCTATAAAGTCTGCCATGAGGACGGAATCCAGGCATTTTAAAACGGAATTCAACAATATTCTAAAATGTGTTGACCTTAGTAGGAAATCAACAAATGTATTGAATTTATTAGAAAGCATATATTAGTTTGAACCCAGTTAATCAAAACATATGAACAAAATGTATCAGGGATTTGGTATTTTCCCTACAACTTTCTGAAAGGACACAGGAATGCCTGTGTGTGTTGGTCTACCAGTTAGCGATGATGCAATTCATGATAACCGTCTTCTGGTGGAAAGGCTTTCCAAAAAAAACTGTTTCTATTAAATGTTAACTACAAAGTAGCCTCTGCCTACCTGCCAGAATGAGATGATTATTTGCGTCGATCAAGTGGCCATTTTTTTTTTTTTTTTGCAAACACGGCCATCACGTGCTACAGGAACACCGCTAACCATACAAGTTTCTTGCACTTGAATTAAAGCGTATCAACACCCCAAAATTGACATATATCTTAGATTTTTTCCAGACCTCCAAAGTGGTCTCCACATTATGGACTAAGAACATCCAAAAGTTTTTTTTTTATCAGTGTGATTTTTGCGAGAAGAAAATAGGCAGAAATCTGAAACCTGGGGTGGGGAAACAGATTTGGGACAGAGCCTCGGTCCAGGCCTGGATAAACAACCTGAGCATGCTAGCTGGGACAGGCCTGGATAAACAACCTGAGCATGCTAGCTGAGACAGAGCCTCGGTCCAGGCCTGGATAAACAACCTGAGCATGCTAGCTGGGACAGAGTCTCGGTCCAGGTCTGGATAAACAACCTGAGCATGCTAGCTGAGACAGAGCCTCGGTCCAGGCCTGGATAAACAACCTGAGCATGCTAGCTGAGACAGAGTCTCGGTCCAGGCCTGGATAAACAACCTGAGCATGCTAGCTGAGACAGAGCCTCGGTCCAGGCCTGGATAAACAACCTGAGCATGCTAGCTGAGACAGAGCCTCGGTCCAGGCCTGGATAAACAACCTGAGCATGCTAGCTGAGACAGAGCCTCGGTCCAGGCCTGGATAAACAACCTGAGCATGCTAGCTGAGACAGAGCCTCGGTCCAGGCCTGGATAAACAACCTGAGCATGCTAGCTGGGACAGAGCCTCGGTCCAGGCCTGGATAAACAACCTGAGCATGCTAGCTGGGACAGAGCCTCGGTCCAGGCCTGGATAAACAACCTGAGCATGCTAGCTGGGACAGAGCCTCGGTCCAGGCCTGGATAAACAACCTGAACATGCTAGCTGGGACAGAGCCTCGGTCCAGGCCTGGATAAACAACCTGAGCATGCTAGCTGGGACAGAGCCTCGGTCCAGGCCTGGATAAAGCAACAATAGACTGCCTTCTTTCTATGTCCTATCTCTCAACACAAAGTCAGAAACCGCATATAACCTTGACTCTGCATCCAGCAGCCTCTCTCACTGTCTCTTCCTGGAGCTTGTAAAGACATGTGTTTTATGTCTCTACTCTGCCTCTATCAAACCAGCCAATTGATCAGGTCTTCTATGGCTCTACTTTCCCCCTCCTCCTAGTCTCTTCTTGTTGTTCTGTCCTCCTGACTGTGTTCTAACGTTGGTGTTGATCTGTCTTTCTACCAATCTTGTCTGACATGCAGTCTGTCTCTAGAGGCACAGCACTACTAGTGGCAGCTCTCTGAGGTAATAATGATAGAGATATATTTTACTGGAGCATGAAGAAATGCCTCAGATCTCGGGCTGGGCGATTATGGCCAAAATCTCACATATCCCGATAATGACACATATCACGATTAATAGCAATTTTTTTTGTAAATTCAATTTCTGCATATTGAGAATTTCCACACTGTCCCGTAGGCCTGCATTATATGGGCTAGTCATCTGGGCCTTATTTTGAACCAAATGTTGCAATTTGACTTGAGATTTAGAGCGAAACACTTGGGTTAACTGTTGGAATCATGGGAATAGAATGTATATTATAATTATATAGTAAAAATATAATTGGGCACTTTTAATACAGTGTTTGACTGAGACAACGAATGAAATTGCCAGGGAGGAGGAGTTGTGACGGGGTAGGAACTATGATCTTTGGCTCGATTGAACGTGTTGTCATACTTCATGTAGCTAACATATTCTTGCTTTGCGTTTACCTCTTTAATTTATAAGACACTGTTGCACAAACAACATGCTGATTCAGGCCTACACAATCACTGATATTATCAGGCTGTATTAGCTAGCTAAGTTACGTTTGCTCTTACGCAGTACATTTATTAGCTAGCTAGCGATTAGCATTAGTGGCTAACAATTAGCGGCTAACAAGATTTAGGAACAACTTACTAAGATAAGACAAACAAGCTAATAGTGTAATTATAGAACGCTAGTAGATGTATATATTAAGAAGCAAAGGGAAAGCAACGTTGCTGTAGTCAACAGTGTTACTTGTGCTGCATTGACCAGGCGGACTGAACACATGGGTCACGTGGTTGAGGAACATCCAATGCGCTCCTTGAGTGACAGGGGGCGGGGCTAGGTGTGTGCGGAAGGCGTCATAAAGAGAGAGGAACACATGGGACGTTACACACTGCCGTCACATTTAACAAGTCAAACATTCAAATACCTGGGATAGAAGGTAAAGTTAAAACCCCAACCAGTCCGTGCACCAGTACCGGTATATCGCTGAACACAGTATACCGCCCAGCCCGACTCAGATCATTCATAGATTCACCTATTCATCGGTTTTTATGGCGTTTGCTAGTCTGTTATCTTTTTGGTATTTTCTGTGATGTTGTCAAGCTGTGCTGCACACACGACCACTAATGTTCCCTTTATGATAGTACACATCCGGTCTGTTCCCCAGTTCTGTTATGGAAAAGGTTCTGCGTTGTCATAAGCTGTTTGAAAACACGATGATAAACACTGAATAGATTCTAGGAATTTAACTTATGTAGTAGTTTGTATCAGAACACAAACACTCCCTCAGCCTGTTACTGTCTGTCAGAACACAACAACACAAACACTCCCTCAGCATGTTACTGTCTGTCAGAACACAACAACACAAACACTCCCTCAGCATGTTACTGTATCACAACACAACAACACAAACACTCCCTCAGCATGTTACTGTCTGTCAGAACACAACAACACAAACACTCCCTCAGCATGTTACTGTCTGTCAGAACACAACAACACAAACACTCCCTCGGCATGTTACTGTCTGTCAGAACACAACAACACAAACACTCCCTCAGCATGTTACTGTCTGTCAGAACACAACAACACAAACACTCCCTCAGCATGTTACTGTCTGTCAGAACACAACAACACAAACACTCCCTCGGCATGTTACTGTCTGTCAGAACACAACAACACAAACACTCCCTCAGCATGTTACTGTCTGTCAGAACACAACAACACAAACACTCCCTCGGCATGTTACTGTCTGTCAGAACACAACAACACAAACACTCCCTCAGCCTGTTACTGTCTGTCAGAACACAACAACACAAACACTCCCTCAGCATGTTACTGTATCACAACACAACAACACAAACACTCCCTCAGCATGTTACTGTCTGTCAGAACACAACAACACAAACACTCCCTCAGCATGTTACTGTATTTTGTCGGAGATACTGGAGCCATGATGTCATGAGGAGAGGGGAGGCGTTTAGAGGACAGTGTTATCCCTGTGGTGACACTAACTGTGTGTGTGTGTGTGTGTGTGTATAGGGCCAGGGGGCGATCACAGAGAAGCTGAGGAGCTTCAGTATGCACGACCTGACTCAGATACCCCTCGACGACGCAGCAGCCAATCAGATCTATACGGCCCATGCCGGCAACCCTGCCGTGAGCAGGAGGGCGCTCGCCGCAAACTCGACCGACAGAACAGGTAGGACATGTTTTACACACACACACACACACACACACACACACACACACACACACACACACACACAGGTCCATACATGAACCCATCACCTCGTACCTTCCACTGGTCTGTTAATCATTGATCTGAAGAGGGAGCCAATTATACCACAGTAAGACTCTGGTCTCCACCTTCCTCAAACATCCTCTATAGCTGGGTCTGTGTTGAGTAACACGGGTTAACCCTCCCTGTGAGTAACACGGGTTAACCCTCCCTGTGAGTAACACGGGTTAACCCTCCCTGTGAGTAACACGGGTTAACCCTCCCTGTGAGTAACACGGGTTAACCCTCCCTGTGAGTAACACGGGTTAACCCTCCCTGTGAGTAACACGGGTTAACCCTCCCTGTGAGTAACACGGGTTAACCCTCCCTGTGAGTAACACGGGTTAACCCTCCCTGTGAGTAACACGGGTTAACCCTCCCTGTGAGTAACACGGGTTAACCCTCCCTATGAGCCCTGGTCTAAAGCAGTGTCCTCTATAGGATGTAGGGTGCCTATGAGCCAGTGATTCCAGCTGTTCGTCTCTAAGAGCTTTGCACACCTGGATTGTACAACATTTCTATTATTTTCAAACTTCTTCATGCTCTTTCGAATTGGTTGTTGATCACTGCAAGACAATCGTTCTGCACCCTATTCCCTATGTAGTGCACCCTATTCCCTATGTAGTGTGATCAGCTGCAAGGTCAGATGTGGTGGTTCCATTCTGCACCCTATTCCCTATGTAGTGTCTCCTCAGGTTGACAGATGATCAGTACAGGGAGGGGTTGGTTGGTTCTGTTCTCCTCAGGTTGACAGAGGATCAGTACAGGGAGGGGTTGGTTCTGTTCTCAGGTTGACAGAGGATCAGTTCAGGGAGGGGTTGGTTCTGTTCTCAGGTTGACAGAGGATCAGTACAGGGAGGGGTTGGTTGGTTCTGTTCTCAGGTTGACAGATGATCAGTACAGGGAGGGGTTGGTTCTGTCCTCAGGTTGACAGAGGATCAGTTCAGGGAGGGGTTGGTTGGTTCTGTTCTCCTCAGGTTGACAGAGGATCAGTACAGGGAGGGGTTGGTTCTGTTCTCAGGTTGACAGAGGATCAGTTCAGGGAGGGGTTGGTTCTGTTCTCAGGTTGACAGAGGATCAGTACAGGGAGGGGTTGGTTGGTTCTGTTCTCAGGTTGACAGATGATCAGTACAGGGAGGGGTTGGTTGGTTCTGTTCTCAGGTTGACAGAGGATCAGTACAGGGAGGGGTTGGTTCTGTTCTCCTCAGGTTGACAGATGATCAGTACAGGGAGGGGTTGGTTGGTTCTGTTCTCAGGTTGACAGAGGATCAGTACAGGGAGGGGTTGGTTCTGTTCTCAGGTTGACAGGATCAGTACAGGGAGTGGTTGGTTCTGTTCTCAGGTTGACAGATGATCAGTACAGGGAGGGGTTGGTTCTGTTCTCCTCAGGTTGACAGAGGATCAGTACAGGGAGGGGTTGGTTGGTTCTGTTCTCCTCAGGTTGACAGAGGATCAGTACAGGGAGGGGTTGGTTGGTTCTGTTCTCCTCAGGTTGACAGAGGATCAGTACAGGGAGGGGTTGGTTCTGTTCTCAGGTTGACAGAGGATCAGTTCAGGGAGGGGTTGGTTGGTTCTGTTCTCAGGTTGACAGATGATCAGTACAGGGAGGGGTTGGTTCTGTTCTCAGGTTGACAGAGGATCAGTACAGGGAGGGGTTGGTTCTGTTCTCCTCAGGTTGACAGATGATCAGTACAGGGAGGGGTTGGTTGGTTCTGTTCTCAGGTTGACAGAGGATCAGTAAAGGGAGGGGTTGGTTCTGTTCTCAGGTTGACAGAGGATCAGTACAGGGAGGGGTTGGTTCTGTTCTCAGGTTGACAGAGGATCAGTACAGGGAGTGGTTGGTTCTGTTCTCAGGTTGACAGATGATCAGTACAGGGAGGGGTTGGTTCTGTTCTCCTCAGGTTGACAGAGGATCAGTACAGAGAGGGGTTGGTTGGTTCTGTTCTCCTCAGGTTGACAGAGGATCAGTACAGGGAGGGGTTGGTTGGTTCTGTTCTCCTCAGGTTGACAGAGGATCAGTACAGGGAGGGGTTGGTTGGTTCTGTTCTCAGGTTGACAGAGGATCAGTACAGGGAGGGTTGGTTCTGTTCTCCTCAGGTTGACAGAGGATCAGTACAGGGAGGGGTTGGTTCTGTTCTCAGGTTGACAGAGGATCAGTTCAGGGAGGGGTTGGTTCTGTTCTCAGGTTGACAGAGGATCAGTACAGGGAGGGGTTGGTTCTGTTCTCAGGTTGACAGAGGATCAGTACAGGGAGGGGTTGGTTGGTTCTGTTCTCCTCAGGTTGACAGAGGATCAGTACAGGGAGGGGTTGGTTCTGTTCTCAGGTTGACAGAGGATCAGTTCAGGGAGGGGTTGGTTCTGTTCTCCTCAGGTTGACAGAGGATCAGTACAGGGAGGGGTTGGTTCTGTTCTCCTCAGGTTGACAGAGGATCAGTACAGGGAGGGGTTGGTTCTGTTCTCCTCAGGTTGACAGAGGATCAGTACAGGGAGGGGTTGGTTGGTTCTGTTCTCAGGTTGACAGAGGATCAGTACAGGGAGGGGTTGGTTCTGTTCTCAGGTTGACAGAGGATCAGTACAGGGAGGGGTTGGTTCTGTTCTCAGGTTGACAGAGGATCAGTACAGGGAGGGGTTGGTTCTGTTCTCAGGTTGACAGAGGATCAGTACAGGGAGGGGTTGGTTCTGTTCTACTCAGGTTGACAGAGGATCAGTACAGGGAGGGGTTGGTTCTGTTCTCAGGTTGATCAGTACAGGGAGGGGTTGGTTCTGTTCTCAGGTTGACAGAGGATCAGTACAGGGAGGGGTTGGTTCTGTTCTACTCAGGTTGACAGAGGATCAGTACAGGGAGGGGTTGGTTCTGTTCTCAGGTTGACAGAGGATCAGTACAGGGAGGGGTTGGTTGGTTCTGTTCTCAGGTTGACAGAGGATCAGTACAGGGAGGGGTTGGTTCTGTTCTCAGGTTGACAGAGGATCAGTACAGGGATGGGTTGGTTCTGTTCTACTCAGGTTGACAGAGGATCAGTACAGGGAGGGGTTGGTTGGTTCTGTTCTCAGGTTGACAGAGGATCAGTACAGGGAGGGGTTGGTTCTGTTCTCCTCAGGTTGACAGAGGATCAGTACAGGGAGAGGTTGGTTCTGTTCTCAGGTTGACAGAGGATCAGTACAGGGAGGGGTTGGTTCTGTTCTCAGGTTGACAGAGGATCAGTACAGGGAGGGGTTGGTTGGTTCTGTTCTCCTCAGGTTGACAGAGGATCAGTACAGGGAGGGGTTGGTTGGTTCTGTTCTCAGGTTGACAGAGGATCAGTACAGGGAGGGGTTGGTTCTGTTCTCAGGTTGACAGAGGATCAGTTCAGGGAGGGGTTGGTTCTGTTCTCAGGTTGACAGAGGATCAGTACAGGGAGGGGTTGGTTCTGTTCTACTCAGGTTGACAGAGGATCAGTACAGGGAGGGGTTGGTTCTGTTCTCAGGTTGACAGAGGATCAGTACAGGGAGGGGTTGGTTCTGTTCTACTCAGGTTGACAGAGGATCAGTACAGGGAGGGGTTGGTTCTGTTCTCCTCAGGTTGACAGAGGATCAGTACAGGGAGGGGTTGGTTCTGTTCTCAGGTTGACAGAGGATCAGTACAGGGAGGGGTTGGTTGGTTCTGTTCTCCTCAGGTTGACAGAGGATCAGTACAGGGAGGGGTTGGTTCTGTTCTCAGGTTGACAGAGGATCAGTACAGGGAGGGGTTGGTTCTGTTCTACTCAGGTTGACAGAGGATCAGTACAGGGAGGGGTTGGTTCTGTTCTCCTCAGGTTGACAGATGATCAGTACAGGGAGGGGTTGGTTCTGTTCTCCTCAGGTTGACAGAGGATCAGTACAGGGAGGGGTTGGTTCTGTTCTCAGGTTGACAGAGGATCAGTTCAGGGAGGGGTTGGTTGGTTCTGTTCTCCTCAGGTTGACAGAGGATCAGTACAGGGAGGGGTTGGTTCTGTTCTCAGGTTGACAGAGGATCAGTACAGGAAGGGGTTGGTTCTGTTCTCAGGTTGACAGAGGATCAGTACAGGGAGGGGTTGGTTCTGTTCTCAGGTTGACAGAGGATCAGTACAGGGAGGGGTTGGTTCTGTTCTCAGGTTGACAGAGGATCAGTACAGGGAGGGGTTGGTTCTGTTCTCAGGTTGACAGAGGATCAGTACAGGGAGGGGTTGGTTCTGTTCTCCTCAGGTTGACAGAGGATCAGTACAGGGAGGGGTTGGTTCTGTTCTCCTCAGGTTGACAGAGGATCAGTACAGGGAGGGGTTGGTTCTGTTCTCAGGTTGACAGAGGATCAGTACAGGGAGGGGTTGGTTCTGTTCTCAGGTTGACAGAGGATCAGTACAGGGAGGGGTTGGTTCTGTTCTCCTCAGGTTGACAGAGGATCAGTACAGGGAGGGGTTGGTTCTGTTCTCCTCAGGTTGACAGAGGATCAGTACAGGAAGGGGTTGGTTCTGTTCTCAGGTTGACAGAGGATCAGTACAGGGAGGGGTTGGTTCTGTTCTCCTCAGGTTGACAGAGGATCAGTACAGGGAGGGGTTGGTTCTGTTCTCCTCAGGTTGACAGAGGATCAGTACAGGGAGGGGTTGGTTCTGTTCTCCTCAGGTTGACAGAAGATCAGTACAGGGAGGGGTTGGTTCTGTTCTCAGGTTGACAGAGGATCAGTACAGGGAGGGGTTGGTTCTGTTCTCCTCAGGTTGACAGAAGATCAGTACAGGGAGGGGTTGGTTCTGTTCTCCTCAGGTTGACAGAGGATCAGTACAGGGAGGGGTTGGTTCTGTTCTCCTCAGGTTGACAGAGGATCAGTACAGGGAGGGGTTGGTTCTGTTCTCAGGTTGACAGAGGATCAGTACAGGGAGGGGTTGGTTCTGTTCTCCTCAGGTTGACAGAGGATCAGTACAGGGAGGGGTTGGTTCTGTTCTCCTCAGGTTGACAGAGGATCAGTACAGGGAGGGGTGTGGTTCTGTTCTCAGGGAGGGATAGTCACATTACTCGTCATCACGCCAGTATGCTCTGGGCTGGGCTGGGCTGGACTGGACTGGACTAGCTCAGCCCATGACCAGTCAGAGGTATGCCAGAAGACAGATAAATAGATCATTAGTGGGATGAATGGAATGGGCTCCTCACCTTTGTCATACTAGGAAAATGATATCTGATGTGGAGAATTAGACGTTTCTCCTAAAACAGCTGTCAACCAATAGGGCTCAATAGCTTCATCTGATACCAGTTTGCCTTGGACTGTGTGAAGGCTAGCATAAAAAAAAAACATTTCTTAGGTTGCAGAAAGTTAATAGTGGCTCCAGATCCCAAGGATCTTTCTAGAATGGAGAGCAGATGTGACTACAGGAACAAAGGAAAGGAGGACTGGAGGCAGTTACTATGTTACTGCTGCCCCCTGGTGGAGGCTGGTAGAATGGCAGCTGTTGTGACTCAACACATAACAGTCCCAGTCAGTTAGTAGGGGTCGTAGCCCAGTGATGGTATTACAGAACAGCCCCAGTCAGTTAGTAGGGGTCATAGCCCAGTGATGATATTACAGAACAGCCCCAGTCAGTTAGTAGGGGTCGTAGCCCAGTGATGGTATTACAGAACAGCCCCAGTCAGTTAGTAGGGGTCATAGCCCAGTGATGGTATTACAGAACAGCCCCAGTCAGTTAGTAGGGGTCATAGCCCAGTGATGATATTACAGAACAGCCCCAGTCAGTTAGTAGGGGTGATGTAGCCCAGTGATGATATTACAGAACAGCCCCAGTCAGTTAGTAGGGGTCGTAGCCCAGTGATGATATTACAGAACAGCCCCAGTCAGTTAGTAGGGGTCGTAGCCCAGTGATGATATTACAGAACAGCCCCAGTCAGTTAGTAGGGGTCGTAGCCCAGTGATGATATTACAGAACAGCCCCAGTCAGTTAGTAGGGGTCGTAGCCCAGTGATGATATTACAGAACAGCCCCAGTCAGTTAGTAGGGGTCGTAGCCCAGTGATGATATTACAGAACAGCCCCAGTCAGTTAGTAGGGGTCGTAGCCCAGTGATGATATTACAGAACAGCCCCAGTCAGTTAGTAGGGGTCGTAGCCCAGTGATGATATTACAGAACAGCCCCAGTCAGTTAGTAGGGGTCGTAGCCCAGTGATGATATTACAGAACAGCCCCAGTCAGTTAGTAGGGGTCGTAGCCCAGTGATGATATTACAGAACAGCCCCAGTCAGTTAGTAGGGGTCATAGCCCAGTGATGATATTACAGAACAGCCCCAGTCAGTTAGTAGGGGTCGTAGCCCAGTGATGATATTACAGAACAGCCCCAGTCAGTTAGTAGGGGTAGTTCCAGTGATGATATTACAGAACAGCCCCAGTCAGTTAGTGATGATGATGATACAGAACAGCCCCAGTCAGTTAGTAGGGGTCGTAGCCCAGTGATGATATTACAGAACAGCCCCAGTCAGTTAGTAGGGGTCGTAGCCCAGTGATGATATTACAGAACAGCCCCAGTCAGTTAGTAGGGGTCGTAGCCCAGTGATGATATTACAGAACAGCCCCAGTCAGTTAGTAGGGGTCATAGCCCAGTGATGATATTACAGAACAGCCCCAGTCAGTTAGTAGGGGTCGTAGCCCAGTGATGATATTACAGAACAGCCCCAGTCAGTTAGTAGGGGTCGTAGCCCAGTGATGATATTACAGAACAGCCCCAGTCAGTTAGTAGGGGTCGTAGCCCAGTGATGATATTACAGAACAGCCCCAGTCAGTTAGTAGGGGTCGTAGCCCAGTGATGATATTACAGAACAGCCCCAGTCAGTTAGTAGGGGTCGTAGCCCAGTGATGTACAGAACATAGCCCAGTGATGAGTGATTACAGAACAGCCCCAGTCAGTTAGTAGGGGTGTAGCCCAGTGATGATATTACAGAACAGCCCCAGTCAGTTAGTAGGGGTCGTAGCCCAGTGATGATATTACAGAACAGCCCCAGTCAGTTAGTAGGGGTCGTAGCCCAGTGATGATATTACAGAACAGCCCCAGTCAGTTAGTAGGGTCGTAGCCCAGTGATGATATTACAGAACAGCCCCAGTCAGTTAGTAGGGGTCGTAGCCCAGTGATGATATTACAGAACAGCCCCAGTCAGTTAGTAGGGGTCGTAGCCCAGTGATGATATTACAGAACAGCCCCAGTCAGTTAGTAGGGGTCGTAGCCCAGTGATGATATTACAGAACAGAACAGCCCCAGTCAGTTAGTAGGGGTCGTAGCCCAGTGATGATATTACAGAACAGAACAGCCCCAGTCAGTTAGTAGGGGTCGTAGCCCAGTGATGATATTACAGAACAGAACAGCCCCAGTCAGTTAGTAGGGGTCGTAGCCCAGTGATGATATTACAGAACAGAACAGCCCCAGTCAGTTAGTAGGGGTACAGCCCAGTGATGATATTACAGAACAGAACAGCCCCAGTCAGTTAGTAGGGGTCGTAGCCCAGTGATGATATTACAGAACAGCCCCAGTCAGTTAGTAGGGGTCGTAGCCCAGTGATGATATTACAGAACAGAACAGCCCCAGTCAGTTAGTAGGGTCGTAGCCCAGTGATGATATTACAGAACAGCCCCAGTCAGTTAGTAGGGGTCGTAGCCCAGTGATGATATTACAGAACAGCCCCAGTCAGTTAGTACGTAGCCCAGTGATGATATTACAGAACAGCCCCAGTCAGTTAGTAGGGGTCGTAGCCCAGTGATGATATTACAGAACAGCCCCAGTCAGTTAGTAGGGGTGGTAGCCCAGTGATGATATTACAGAACATCCCCAGTCAGTTAGTAGGGGTCGTAGCCCAGTGATGATATTACAGAACATCCCCAGTCAGTTAGTAGGGGTCGTAGCCCAGTGATGATATTACAGAACAGCCCCAGTCAGTTAGTAGGGGTCAGTGATGATATTACAGAACAGCCCCAGTCAGTTAGTAGTGATGATATTACAGAACAGCCCCAGTCAGTTAGTAGGGGTCGTAGCCCAGTGATGATATTACAGAACAGCCCCAGTCAGTTAGTAGGGGTCGTAGCCCAGTGATGATATTACAGAACAGCCCCAGTCAGTTAGTAGGGTCGTAGCCCAGTGATGATATTACAGAACAGCCCCAGTCAGTTAGTAGGGGTCGTAGCCCAGTGATGATATTACAGAACATCCCCAGTCAGTTAGTAGGGGTCGTAGCCCAGTGATGATATTACAGAACATCCCCAGTCAGTTAGTAGGGGTCGTAGCCCAGTGATGATATTACAGAACAGCCCCAGTCAGTTAGTAGGGGTCGTAGCCCAGTGATGATATTACAGAACAGCCCCAGTCAGTTAGTAGGGGTCGTAGCCCAGTGATGATATTACAGAACAGAACAGCCCCAGTCAGTTAGTAGGGGTCGTAGCCCAGTGATGATATTACAGAACAGAACAGCCCCAGTCAGTTAGTAGGGGTCGTAGCCCAGTGATGATATTACAGAACAGAACAGCCCCAGTCAGTTAGTAGGGTCGTAGCCCAGTGATGATATTACAGAACAGAACAGCCCCAGTCAGTTAGTAGGGGTCGTAGCCCAGTGATGATATTACAGAACAGAACAGCCCCAGTCAGTTAGTAGGGGTCGTAGCCCAGTGATGATATTACAGAACAGAACAGCCCCAGTCAGTTAGTAGGGGTCGTAGCCCAGTGATGATATTACAGAACAGAACAGCCCCAGTCAGTTAGTAGGGGTCGTAGCCCAGTGATGATATTACAGAACAGCCCCAGTCAGTTAGTAGGGGTCGTAGCCCAGTGATGATATTACAGAACAGCCCCAGTCAGTTAGTAGGGGTCGTAGCCCAGTGATGATATTACAGAACAGAACAGCCCCAGTCAGTTAGTAGGGGTCGTAGCCCAGTGATGATATTACAGAACAGAACAGCCCCAGTCAGTTAGTAGGGGTCGTAGCCCAGTGATGATATTACAGAACAGCCCCAGTCAGTTAGTAGGGGTCGTAGCCCAGTGATGATATTACAGAACAGAACAGCCCCAGTCAGTTAGTAGGGGTCGTAGCCCAGTGATGATATTACAGAACAGAACAGCCCCAGTCAGTTAGTAGGGGTAGCCAGTGATGTACAGAACAGCCCAGTGATGATCGTAGCCCAGTGATGATATACATTACAGAACAGCCCCAGTCAGTTAGTAGGGGTCGTAGCCCAGTGATGTGAGTCAGATATTACAGATAACAGAACAGCCCCAGTCAGTTAGTAGGGGTCGTAGCCCAGTGATGATATTACAGAACAGAACAGCCCCAGTCAGTTAGTAGGGTCGTAGCCCAGTGATGATATTACAGAACAGCCCCAGTCAGTTAGTAGATCGTAGCCCAGTGATGATATTACAGAACAGCCCCAGTCAGTTAGTAGGGGTCGTAGCCCAGTGATGATATTACAGAACAGAACAGCCCCAGTCAGTTAGTAGGGGTCGTAGCCCAGTGATGATATTACAGAACAGAACAGCCCCAGTCAGTTAGTAGGGGTCGTAGCCCAGTGATGATAATACAGAACAGCCCCAGTCAGTTAGTAGGGGTCTTAGCCCAGTGATGATATTACAGAACAGCCCCAGTCAGTTAGTAGGGGTCGTAGCCCAGTGATGATATTACAGAACAGCCCCAGTCAGTTAGTAGGGGTCGTAGCCCAGTGATGATATTACAGAACAGCCCCAGTCAGTCAGTAGGGGTCTTAGCCCAGTGATGATATTACAGAACAGAACAGCCCCAGTCAGTTAGTAGGGGTCATAGCCCAGTGATATTACAGAACAGCCCCAGTCAGTTAGTAGGGGTCATAGCCCAGTGATGATATTACAGAACAGCCCCAGTCAGTTAGTAGGGGTCATAGCCCAGTGATGATATTACAGAACAGCCCCAGTCAGTTAGTAGGGGTCATAGCCCAGTGATGATATTACAGAACAGCCCCAGTCAGTTAGTAGGGGTCATAGCCCAGTGATGATATTACAGAACAGAACATTCCCAGTCAGTCAGTAGGGGTCATAGCCCAGTGATGATATTACAGAACAGAACAGCCCCAGTCAGTTAGTAGGGGTCATAGCCCAGTGATGGTATTACAGAACAGTCCCAGTCAGTTAGGAGGGGTCATAGCCCAGTGATGATATTACAGAACAGCCCCAGTCAGTTAGTAGGGGTCTTAGCCCAGTGATGATATTACAGAACAGAACAGTCCCAGTCAGTTAGTAGGGGTCGTAGCCCAGTGATGATATTACAGAACAGAACAGCCCCAGTCAGTTAGTAGGGGTCGTAGCCCAGTGATGATATTACAGAACAGCCCCAGTCAGTTAGTAGGGGTCATAGCCCAGTGATGATATTACAGAACAGAACAGCCCCAGTCAGTTAGTAGGGGTCATAGCCCAGTGATGATATTACAGAACAGCCCCAGTCAGTTAGTAGGGGTCATAGCCCAGTGATGATATTGCAGAACAGAACAGCCCCAGTCAGTTAGTAGGGGTCGTAGCCCAGTGATGATATTACAGAACAGCCCCAGTCAGTTAGTAGGGGTCGTAGCCCAGTGATGATATTACAGAACAGAACAGCCCCAGTCAGTTAGTAGGGGTCATAGCCCAGTGATGATATTACAGAACAGCCCCAGTCAGTTAGTAGGGGTCATAGCCCAGTGATGATATTGCAGAACAGAACAGCCCCAGTCAGTTAGTAGGGGTCGTAGCCCAGTGATGATATTACAGAACAGAACAGCCCCAGTCAGTTAGTAGGGGTCGTAGCCCAGTGATGATATTACAGAACATCCCCAGTCAGTTAGTAGGGGTCATAGCCCAGTGATGATATTACAGAACAGCCCCAGTCAGTTAGTAGGGGTCGTAGCCCAGTGATGATATTACAGAACAGAACAGCCCCAGTCAGTTAGTAGGGGTCGTAGCCCAGTGATGATATTACAGAACAGCCCCAGTCAGTCAGTAGGGGTCATAGCCCAGTGATGATAATGCAGAACAGAACAGCCCCAGTCAGTTAGTAGGGGTTGTAGCCCAGTGATGATATTACAGAACAGCCCCAGTCAGTTAGTAGGGGTCATAGCCCAGTGATGATATTACAGAACAGCCCCAGTCAGTTAGTAGGGGTCATAGCCCAGTGATATTACAGAACAGCCCCAGTCAGTTAGTAGGGGTCATAGCCCAGTGATATTACAGAACAGCCCCAGTCAGTTAGGAGGGGTCATAGCCCAGTCGTGATATTACAGAACAGAACAGTCCCAGTCAGTTAGTAGGGGTCGTAGCCCAGTGATGATATTACAGAACAGCCCCAGTCAGTTAGTAGGGGTCGTAGCCCAGTGATGATATTACAGAACAGCCCCAGTCAGTTAGTAGGGGTCATAGCCCAGTGATGATATTACAGAACAGCCCCAGTCAGTTAGTAGGGGTCATAGCCCAGTGATGATATTACAGAACAGCCCCAGTCAGTTAGTAGGGGTCATAGCCCAGTGATGATATTACAGAAAAGAACAGTCCCAGTCAGTTAGTAGGGGTCATAGCCCAATGATGATATTACAGAACAGCCCCAGTCAGTTAGTAGGGGTCGTAGCCCAGTGATGATATTACAGAACAGTCCCAGTCAGTTAGTAGGGGTCATAGCCCAGTGATGATATTACAGAACAGTCCCAGTCAGTTAGTAGGGGTCGTAGCCCAGTGATGATATTACAGAACAGTCCCAGTCAGTTAGTAGGGGTCATAGCCCAGTGATGATATTACAGAACAGTCCCAGTCAGTTAGTAGGGGTCGTAGCCCAGTGATGATATTACAGAACAGTCCCAGTCAGTTAGTAGGGGTCATAGCCCAATGATGATATTACAGAACAGCCCCAGTCAGTTAGTAGGGGTCATAGCCCAGTGATGATATTACAGAACAGCCCCAGTCAGTTAGTAGGGGTCATAGCCCAGTGATGATATTACAGAACAGCCCCAGTCAGTTAGTAGGGGTCGTAGCCCAGTGATGATATTACAGAACAGCCCCAGTCAGTTAGTAGGGGTGTAGCCCAGTGATGATATTACAGAACAGCCCCAGTCAGTTAGTAGGGGTCGTAGCCCAGTGATGATATTACAGAACAGCCCCAGTCAGTTAGTAGGGGTCTTAGCCCAGTGATGATATTACAGAACAGCCCCAGTCAGTTAGTAGGGGTCGTAGCCCAGTGATGGTATTACAGAACAGAACAGCCCCAGTCAGTTAGTAAGGGGTCGTAGCCCAGTGATATTACAGAACAGCCCCAGTCAGTTAGTAGGGGTCGTAGCCCAGTGATATTACAGAACAGCCCCAGTCAGTTAGTAGGGGTCGTAGCCCAGTGATATAACAGAACAGCCCCAGTCAGTTAGTAGGGGTCATAGCCCAGTGATGATATTACAGAACAGCCCCAGTCAGTTAGTAGGGGTCATAGCCCAGTGATGATATTACAGAACAGCCCCAGTCAGTTAGTAGGGGTCGTAGCCCAGTGATGATATTATAGAACAGCCCCAGTCAGTTAGTAGGGGTCATAGCCCAGTGATGATATTACAGAACAGTCCCAGTCAGTTAGGAGGGGTCATAGCCCAGTGATGATATTACAGAACAGCCCCAGTCAGTTAGTAGGGGTCGTAGCCCAGTGATGATATTATAGAACAGCCCCAGTCAGTTAGTAGGGGTCATAGCCCAGTGATGATATTACAGAACAGTCCCAGTCAGTTAGGAGGGGTCGTAGCCCAGTGATGATATTACAGAACAGCCCCAGTCAGTTAGTAGGGGTCTTAGCCCAGTGATGATATTACAGAACAGCCCCAGTCAGTTAGTAGGGGTCGTAGCCCAGTGATATTACAGAACAGCCCCAGTCAGTTAGTAGGGGTCGTAGCCCAGTGATATTACAGAACAGCCCCAGTCAGTTAGTAGGGGTCGTAGCCCAGTGATATAACAGAACAGCCCCAGTCAGTTAGTAGGGGTCATAGCCCAGTGATGATATTACAGAACAGCCCCAGTCAGTTAGTAGGGGTCATAGCCCAGTGATGATATTACAGAACAGCCCCAGTCAGTTAGTAGGGGTCATAGCCCAGTGATGATATTACAGAACAGCCCCAGTCAGTTAGTAGGGGTCGTAGCCCAGTGATGATATTACAGAACAGCCCCAGTCAGTTAGTAGGGGTCGTAGCCCAGTGATGATATTACAGAACAGCCCCAGTCAGTTAGTAGGGGTCGTAGCCCAGTGATGATATTATAGAACAGCCCCAGTCAGTTAGTAGGGGTCATAGCCCAGTGATGATATTACAGAACAGCCCCAGTCAGTTAGTAGGGGTCGTAGCCCAGTGATGATATTATAGAACAGCCCCAGTCAGTTAGTAGGGGTCATAGCCCAGTGATGATATTACAGAACAGTCCCAGTCAGTTAGGAGGGGTCGTAGCCCAGTGATGATATTACAGAACAGCCCCAGTCAGTTAGTAGGGGTCATAGCCCAGTGATGATATTACAGAACAGCCCCAGTCAGTTAGTAGGGGTCGTAGCCCAGTGATGATATTACAGAACAGTCCCAGTCAGTTAGTAGGGGTCTTAGCCCAGTGATGATATTACAGAACAGCCCCAGTCAGTTAGTAGGGGTCGTAGCCCAGTGATGATATTACAGAACAGCCCCAGTCAGTTAGTAGGGGTCGTAGCCCAGTGATGATATTACAGAACAGAACAGCCCCAGTCAGTTAGTAGGGGTCGTAGCCCAGTGATGATATTACAGAACAGAACAGCCCCAGTCAGTTAGTAGGGGTCGTAGCCCAGTGATGATATTACAGAACAGCCCCAGTCAGTTAGTAGGGGTCGTAGCCCAGTGATATTACAGAACAGCCCCAGTCAGTTAGTAGGGGTCGTAGCCCAGTGATGATATTACAGAACAGCCCCAGTCAGTTAGTAGGGGTCGTAGCCCAGTGATGATATTACAGAACAGAACAGCCCCAGTCAGTTAGTAGGGGTCGTAGCCCAGTGATGATATTACAGAACAGCCCCAGTCAGTTAGTAGGGGTCGTAGCCCAGTGATGATATTACAGAACAGAACAGCCCCAGTCAGTTAGTAGGGGTCGTAGCCCAGTGATGATATTACAGAACAGCCCCAGTCAGTTAGTAGGGGTCGTAGCCCAGTGATGATATTACAGAACAGCCCCAGTCAGTTAGTAGGGTCGTAGCCCAGTGATGATATTACAGAACAGCCCCAGTCAGTTAGTAGGGTCGTAGCCCAGTGATGATATTACAGAACAGCCCCAGTCAGTTAGTAGGGGTCGTAGCCCAGTGATGATATTACAGAACAGCCCCAGTCAGTTAGTAGGGGTCATAGCCCAGTGATGATATTACAGAACAGCCCCAGTCAGTTAGTAGGGGTCGTAGCCCAATGATGATATTACAGAACAGCCCCAGTCAGTTAGTAGGGGTCATAGCCCAGTGATGATATTACAGAACAGAACAGTCCCAGTCAGTTAGTAGGGGTCGTAGCCCAGTGATGGTATTACAGAACAGCCCCAGTCAGTTAGTAGGGTCATAGCCCAGTGATGATATTACAGAACAGCCCCAGTCAGTTAGTAGGGGTCATAGCCCAGTGATGATATTACAGAACAGCCCCAGTCAGTTAGTAGGGTCATAGCCCAGTGATGATATTACAGAACAGAACAGCCCCAGTCAGTTAGTAGGGGTCATAGCCCAGTGATATTACAGAACAGCCCCAGTCAGTTAGTAGGGGTCGTAGCCCAGTGATGATATTACAGAACAGCCCCAGTCAGTTAGTAGTGGTGTAAATCTCGCCACCATTGGACTGTGGATCAGTGGAAACTTGTTCTCTGGAGTGATGAATCATGTTTCACCATCTGGCTGTCTGATGGACGGATCTGAGTTTGGCGGATGCCAGGAGAACGTTACCTTCCCCAATGCACAGTGCCAACTGTAAAGGAGGAATAATTGTCTGGGGCTGTTTCTCATGGTTCAAGGCCCCTTAGTTCCAGTGAAGGGAAATATTAACACTACAGTATACAATGACATTCTAGATGATTCTGTGCTTCCAACTTTGTGGCAACCGTTTGGGGGGAAGGCCATTTCCTGTTTCACCATGACAATGCCCCCATGGACCCAAGTGAGGTCCAATCAGAAATGGTTTGTGGAGATCAGTGTGGAAGAACTTGACTGTCCTGCACAGTTTACACATAATTTAGGTCATGTAGTGGATGTTATAGCAATCTGTTGGTTGTTGTGGCCTCAGCTGTGGAATCCGTCCCCAGTGATTGGCTCCGTCCCCAGGCAGCCTGTCTCTCTCTCTCTCTCTCCAACACACCAGTCAGAATGTCAGTCAGCCCCCCTCGGACTCAGCACTTCTACCATGAGGACACGACCTAGGAGTCTGGTCAGAAGACCAAGTTAACCTTCTTCTGGTTTAGTTGTACTATGTCTAACTGATGTGGACACGTCTCCCCAGAGTACCCTGTCTAACTGATGTGGACATGTCTCCCCAGAGTACCCTGTCTAACTGATGTGGACATGTCTCCCCAGAGTACCCTGTCTAACTGATGTGGACATGTCTCCCCAGAGTACCCTGTCTAACTGATGTGGACATGTCTCCCCAGAGTACCCTGTCTAACTGATGTGGACATGTCTCCCCAGAGTACCCTGTCTAACTGATGTGGACATGTCTCCCCAGAGTACCCTGTCTAACTGATGTGGACATGTCTCCCCAGAGTACCCCGTCTAACTGATGTGGACATGTCTCCCCAGAGTACCCCGTCTAACTGATGTGGACATGTCTCCCCAGAGTACCCCGTCTAACTGATGTGGACATGTCTCCCCAGAGTACCCCGTCTAACTGATGTGGACATGTCTCCCCAGAGTACCCCGTCTAACTGATGTGGACATGTCTCCCCAGAGTACCCATGTCTAACTGATGTGGACATGTCTCCCAGAGTACCCGTCTAACTGATGTGGACATGTCTCCCCAGAGTACCCCGTCTAACTGATGTGGACATGTCTCCCCAGAGTACCCCGTCTAACTGATGTGGACATGTCTCCCCAGAGTACCCCGTCTAACTGATGTGGACATGTCTCCCCAGAGTACCCCGTCTAACTGATGTGGACATGTCTCCCCAGAGTACCCCGTCTAACTGATGTGGACATGTCTCCCCAGAGTACCCCGTCTAACTGATGTGGACATGTCTCCCCAGAGTACCCCGTCTAACTGATGTGGACATGTCTCCCCAGAGTACCCCGTCTAACTGATGTGGACATGTCTCCCCAGAGTACCCCGTCTAACTGATGTGGACATGTCTCCCCAGAGAACCCCGTCTAACTGATGTGGACATGTCTCCCCAGAGTACCCCGTCTAACTGATGTGGACATGTCTCCCCAGAGTACCCCGTCTAACTGATGTGGACATGTCTCCCCAGAGTACCCCGTCTAACTGATGTGGACATGTCTCCCCAGAGTACCCCGTCTAACTGATGTGGACATGTCTCCCCAGAGTACCCCGTCTAACTGATGTGGACATGTCTCCCCAGAGTACCCCGTCTAACTGATGTGGACATGTCTCCCCAGAGTACCCCGTCTAACTGATGTGGACATGTCTCCCCAGAGTACCCCGTCTAACTGATGTGGACATGTCTCCCCAGAGTACCCCGTCTAACTGATGTGGACATGTCTCCCCAGAGTACCCCGTCTAACTGATGTGGACATGTCTCCCCAGAGTACCCTGTCTAACTGATGTGGACATGTCTCCCCAGAGTACCCTGTCTAACTGATGTGGACATGTCTCCCCAGAGTACCCTGTCTATGATCAGGAGGACAGGACAGACGAGGAGGGGGAACAACTTTTCTCAGAGGACGAGGCCGTCACCCAGAGAGGTCTGAGGAGGTCCCAGAGTGTCAAGATCGTGCGCTCTAAAGCCCGCAAAGATGTAAGTCTGAATATAACACGCTGTAGAGATGTCTGTCTGAATATAACACGCTGTAGAGATGTCTGTCTGGCTATAACACACTGTAGAGATGTCTGTCTGAATAACTACATTGACAGGCCAGGCATACAGCCACTATGCTGTGATGATGTATTAGGCCAGGCATATAGCCACTATGCTGTGATGATGTATTAGGCCAGGCATATAGCCACTATGCTGTGATGATGTATTAGACCAGGCATATAGCCACTATGCTGTGATAATGTATTAGACCAGACACTATGCTGTGATAATGTATTAGACCAGGCATATAGCCACTATGCTGTGATCATGTATTAGACCAGGCATATAGCCACTATGCTGTGATCATGTATTAGACCAGGCATATAGCCACTATGCTGTGATAATGTATTAGACCAGGCATACAGCCACTATGCTGTGATAATGTATTAGACCAGGCATATAGCCACTATGCTGTGATGATGTATTAGGCCAGGCATATAGCCACTATGCTGTGATGATGTATTAGACCAGGCATATAGCCACTATGCTGTGATAATGTTTTAGGCCAGGCATATAGCCACTATGCTGTGATGATGTATTAGACCAGGCATATAGCCACTATGCTGTGATGATGTATTAGGCCAGGCATATAGCCACTATGCTGTGATAATGTATTAGACCAGGCATATAGCCACTATGCTGTGATAATGTATTAGACCAGGCATATAGCCACTATGCTGTGATAATGTATTCGACCAGGCATATAGCCACTATGCTGTGATGATGTATTAGACCAGACACTATGCTGTGATAATGTATTAGACCAGGCATACAGCCACTATGCTGTGATAATGTATTCGACCAGGCATATAGCCACTATGCTGTGATAATGTATTCGACCAGGCATATAGCCACTATGCTGTGATGATGTATTAGGCCAGGCATATAGCCACTATGCTGTGATAATGTATTAGACCAGGCATATAGCCACTATGCTGTGATAATGTATTAGACCAGGCATATAGCCACTATGCTGTGATAATGTATTAGACCAGGCATATAGCCACTATGCTGTGATAATGTATTAGACCAGGCATATAGCCACTATGCTGTGATAATGTATTAGACCAGGCATATAGCCACTATGCTGTGATCATGTATTAGACCAGGAATATAGCCACTATGCTGTGATCATGTATTAGACCAGGCATATAGCCACTATGCTGTGATAATGTTTTAGGCCAGGCATATAGCCACTATGCTGTGATGATGTATTAGACCAGGCATATAGCCACTATGCTGTGATGATGTATTAGACCAGGCATATAGCCACTATGCTGTGATAATGTATTAGACCAGGCATATAGCCACTATGCTGTGATAATGTATTAGACCAGGCATATAGCCACTATGCTGTGATAATGTATTCGACCAGGCATATAGCCACTATGCTGTGATGATGTATTAGACCAGACACTATGCTGTGATAATGTATTAGACCAGGCATACAGCCACTATGCTGTGATAATGTATTCGACCAGGCATATAGCCACTATGCTGTGATAATGTATTCGACCAGGCATATAGCCACTATGCTGTGATGATGTATTAGGCCAGGCATATAGCCACTATGCTGTGATAATGTATTAGACCAGGCATATAGCCACTATGCTGTGATAATGTATTAGACCAGGCATATAGCCACTATGCTGTGATAATGTATTAGACCAGGCATATAGCCACTATGCTGTGATAATGTATTAGACCAGGCATATAGCCACTATGCTGTGATGATGTATTAGACCAGGCATATAGCCACTATGATGTGATGATGTATTAGACCAGGCATATAGCCACTATGATGTGATAATGTATTAGGCCAGGCATATAGCCACTATGCTGTGATAATGTATTAGACCAGGCATATAGCCACTATGTGATAATGTATTAGGCCAGACATATAGCCACTATGCTGTGATAATGTATTCGACCAGGCATATAGCCACTAAATCAAATCAAATCAAATTTATTTATATAGCCCTTCGTACATCAGCTGATATCTCAAAGTGCTGTACAGAAACCCAGCCTAAAACCCCAAACAGCAAGCAATGCAGGTGTAGAAGCACTATGCTGTGATAATGTATTAGACCAGACACTATGCTGTGATAATGTATTAGACCAGGCATACAGCCACTGTGCTGTGATAATGTATTAGACCAGACAATATGCTGTGATGTTGTATTAGACCAGGCATATAGCCACCATGTTGTGATAATGTATGAGACCAGACAATATGCTGTGATAATGTATTAGACCAGGCATATAGCCACTATGCTGTGATGATGTATTAGACCAGGCATATAGCCACTATGCTGTGATAATGTATTAGATCAGACACTATGCTGTGATAATGTATTCAACCAGGCATATAGACACTATGCTGTGATAATGTATGAGACCAGACACTATGCTGTGATGATGTATGAGACCAGACACTATGCTGTGATAATATATTAGACCAGACACTATGCTGTGATAATGTATTAGACCAGGCATATAGCCACTATGCTGTGATGATGTATTAGACCAGGCATATAGACACTATAGTGTGATAATGTATTAGACCAGACAATATGCTGTGATAATGTATTAGACCAGACACTATGCTGCGATAATGTATTAGTGTCTATATGCCTGGTCTATGCTGTGATAATGTATTAGACCAGGCACTATGCTGTGATAATGTATTCGACCAGGCATATAGCCACTATGCTGTGATAATGTATTAGACCAGACACTATGCTGTGATAATGTATTAGACCAGGCACTATGCGGTGATCATGTATTCAACCAGGCATATAGCCACTATGCTGTGATAATGTATTAGATCAGACACTATGCTGTGATAATGTATTCGACCAGGCACTATGCTGTGATAATGTATTCGACCAGGCATATAGCCACTATGCTGTGATAATGTATTAGACCAGGCACTATGCTGTGATGATGTATTAGACCAGGCATATAGCCACTATGCTGTGATAATGTATTAGACCAGACACTATGCTGTGATAATGTATTAGACCAGACACTATGCTGTGATAATGTATTAGACCAGACAATATGCTGTGATAATGTATTAGACCAGGCATATAGCCACTATGCTGTGATAATGTATTCGACCAGGCATATAGCCACTATGCTGTGATGATGTATTAGACCAGACAATATGCTGTGATAATGTATTAGACCAGGCATATAGCCACTATGCTGTGATGATGTATTCGACCAGGCATACAGCCACTATGCTGTGATAATGTATTAGACCAGACACTATGCTGTGATGATGTATTCGACCAGGCATATAGCCACTATGCTGTGATAATGTATTAGACCAGGCATATAGCCACTATGCTGTGATAATGTATTCGACCAGGCATATAGCCACTATGCTGTGATGATGTATTAGACCAGACACTATGCTGTGATAATGTATTCGACCAGGCATATAGCCACTATACTGTGATAATGTATTCGACCAGGCATATAGCCACTATGCTGTGATAATGTATTAGACCAGGCATATAGCCACTATACTGTGATAATGTATTCGACCAGGCATATAGCCACTATGCTGTGATAATGTATTAGACCAGGCATATAGCCACTATGCTGTGATGATGTATTAGACCAGACACTATGCTGTGATGATGTATTAGACCAGGCATATAGCCACTATGCTGTGATGATGTATTAGACCAGACACTATTCTGTGATAATGTATTAGACCAGACACTATGCTGTGATAATGTATTAGGGCTACTGCCCAAACCACATTCCTCCAGAACTGTTTTTATTGGGTTAAAGTTACATTGAATGTTTAAATAAATCTGCGTTTTGCCACTGAAAGTGATCTGGACTGAGGAGAGACTGGTGACCACCTCTACAGTCTCTATACAAGGGTCTTATTCTTCAGCCTTTTCAAAGGGTCTGTTTCAGGGGGCTGTAATGCTTGTTATAGTATATTAACTAGGTCAGAGTTACACCAGTCTGTAATGCTTGTTATAGTATATTAACTAGGTCAGAGTTACACCAGTCTGGTCTGTTTCAGGAGGCTGTAATGCTTGTTATAGTATATTAACTAGGTCAGAGTTACACCAGTCTGGTCTGGTTCAGGAGGCTGTAATGCTTGTTATAGTATATTAACTAGGTCAGAGTTACACCAGTCTGTAATGCTTGTTATAGTATATTAACTAGGTCAGAGTTACACCAGTCTGGTCTGTTTCAGGAGGCTGTAATGCTTGTTATAGTATATTAACTAGGTCAGAGTTACACCAGTCTGTAATGCTTGTTATAGTATATTAACTAGGTCAGAGTTACACCAGTCTGGTCTGTTTCAGGAGGCTGTAATGCTTGTTATAGTATATTAACTAGGTCAGAGTTACACCAGTCTGATGGTCTGGTTCAGGGGGCTGTAATGCTTGTTATAGTATATTAACTAGGTCAGAGTTACACCAGTCTGATGGTCTGGTTCAGGGGGCTGTAATGCTTGTTATAGTATATTAACTAGGTCAGTTACACCAGTCTGTAATGCTTGTTATAGTATATTAACTAGGTCAGAGTTACACCAGTCTGGTCTGTTTCAGGGGGCTGTAATGCTTGTTATAGTATATTAACTAGGTCAGAGTTACACCAGTCTGTAATGCTTGTTATAGTATATTAACTAGGTCAGAGTTACACCAGTCTGATGGTCTGGTTCAGGGGGCTGTAATGCTTGTTATAGTATATTAACTAGGTCAGAGTTACACCAGTCTGATGGTCTGGTTCAGGGGGCTGTAATGCTTGTTATAGTATATTAACTAGGTCAGAGTTACACCAGTCTGTAATGCTTGTTATAGTATATTAACTAGGTCAGAGTTACACCAGTCTGTAATGCTTGTTATAGTATATTAACTAGGTCAGTTACACCAGTCTGATGGTCTGGTTCAGGGGGCTGTAATGCTTGTTATAATATATTAACTAGGTCAGAGTTACACCAGTCTGATGGTCTGGTTCAGGGGGCTGTAATGCTTGTTATAGTATATTAACTAGGTCAGAGTTACACCAGTCTGGTCTGTTTCAGGAGGCTGTAATGCTTGTTATAGTATATTAACTAGGTCAGAGTTACACCAGTCTGTAATGCTTGTTATAGTTTATTAACTAGGTCAGAGTTACACCAGTCTGATGGTCTGGTTCAGGAGGCTGTAATGCTTGTTATAGTATATTAACTAGGTCAGAGTTACACCAGTCTGTAATGCTTGTTATAGTATATTAACTAGGTCAGAGTTACACCAGTCTGGTCTGTTTCAGGGGGCTGTAATGCTTGTTATAGTATATTAACTAGGTCAGAGTTACACCAGTCTGGTCTGGTTCAGGAGGCTGTAATGCTTGTTATAGTATATTAACTAGGTCAGAGTTACACCAGTCTGATGGTCTGTTTCAGGGGGCTGTAATGCTTGTTATAGTATATTAACTAGGTCAGAGTTACACCAGTCTGGTCTGGTTCAGGAGGCTGTAATGCTTGTTATAGTATATTAACTAGGTCAGAGTTACACCAGTCTGTAATGCTTGTTATAGTATATTAACTAGGTCAGAGTTACACCAGTCTGTAATGCTTGTTATAGTATATTAACTAGGTCAGTTACACCAGTCTGTAATGCTTGTTATAGTATATTAACTAGGTCAGAGTTACACCAGTCTGTAATGCTTGTTATAGTATATTAACTAGGTCAGTTACACCAGTCTGTAATGCTTGTTATAGTATATTAACTAGGTCAGAGTTACACCAGTCTGATGGTCTGGTTCAGGGGGCTGTAATGCTTGTTATAGTATATTAACTAGGTCAGAGTTACACCAGTCTGGTCTGTTTCAGGGGGCTGTAATGCTTGTTATAGTATATTAACTAGGTCAGAGTTACACCAGTCTGGTCTGGTTCAGGAGGCTGTAATGCTTGTTATAGTATATTAACTAGGTCAGAGTTACACCAGTCTGGTCTGGTTCAGGAGGCTGTAATGCTTGTTATAGTATATTAACTAGGTCAGAGTTACACCAGTCTGTAATGCTTGTTATAGTATATTAACTAGGTCAGAGTTACACCAGTCTGGTCTGGTTCAGGAGGCTGTAATGCTTGTTATAGTATATTAACTAGGTCAGAGTTACACCAGTCTGTAATGCTTGTTATAGTATATTAACTAGGTCAGAGTTACACCAGTCTGGTCTGGTTCAGGAGGCTGTAATGCTTGTTATAGTATATTAACTAGGTCAGAGTTACACCAGTCTGTAATGCTTGTTATAGTATAGTAACTAGGTCAGAGTTACACCAGTCTGATGATGATGATAAATACATCGTTGTCTCATCCGTTCTGTCCAACAGGCCCGTTATGGATCTCTGAAGATCAAAGGGAAGCGGAGGCCGGTTCTGACTGCTGCGACCTACAGTGCCATGTAATGTCCAGGAGACGTGACTGCTGGCTGGTGCCATGGATGGGTTTCCTTCTGTAGTGCTCTACTGTTGACCAGAGCACGGTGGGTCCTGGCTAAAAGTAGCCAACAGTAGTGCATTATGGCCAACAGTAGTGCATTATGGGCCCTGGCCAACAGTAGTGCACTAGAATGGGAATAGGCTTTTTGGGACGGACCAGGAAATCAGTCAACAATTCAGGAAGGACGACTGACGGCTCCAACATCCATATCAGTGACTCGCTACGGACATGTTTGGCCGTCCATTCTGTGGAGAACGATGCTGTGGAACTGTTCTCCTGGGCCTTTAAAACTGTCCTGGGGTCTAATGCTATTCACGCTGGGAGCGTCTGTCTTTTTAAAACTGTCCTGGGGTCTAATGCTATTCACGCTGGGAGCGTCTGTCTTTTAAAACTGTCCTGGGGTCTAATTCTATTCACACTGGGAGCGTCTGTCTTTTTAAAACTGTCCTGGGGTCTAATTCTATTCACGCTGGGAGCGTCTGTCTTTTTAAACTGTCCTGGGGTCTAATTCTATTCACGCTGGGAGCGTCTGTCTTTTTAAACTGTCCTGGGGTCTAATTCTATTCACGCTGGGAGCATCTGTCTTTTTAAAACTGTCCTGGGGTCTAATGCTATTCACGCTGGGAGCGTCTGTCTTTTAAAACTGTCCTGGGGTCTAATTCTATTCACACTGGGAGCGTCTGTCTTTTTAAAACTGTCCTGGGGTCTAATTCTATTCACGCTGGGAGCGTCTGTCTTTTTAAACTGTCCTGGGGTCTAATTCTATTCACGCTGGGAGCGTCTGTCTTTTTAAACTGTCCTGGGGTCTAATGCTATTCACGCTGGGAGCGTCTGTCTTTTTAAACTGTCCTGGGGTCTAATGCTATTCACGCTGGGAGCGTCTGTCTTTTTAAAACTGTCCTGGGGTCTAATTCTATTCACACTGGGAGCGTCTGTCTTTTTAAACTGTCCTGGGGTCTAATTCTATTCACGCTGGGAGCGTCTGTCTTTTTAAACTGTCCTGGGGTCTAATTCTATTCACGCTGGGAGCGTCTGTCTTTTTAAAACTGTCCTGGGGTCTAATTCTATTCACGCTGGGAGCATCTGTCTTTTTTTTAAATGAACCATCAACTCACTATATTTATTCCGTTATTGTGACTGTGTGTGTCTGTAAAACATCGTACAGCGGTAGCTGTACAGAAAGAATCTTAAAGGTTTCCTGTCTTTTAGTCACAAGTCTTTTTGTTGCATGGGTCTTATTTTCTGGGGTGGTCGTTTTAATGTTCGGATGTGGACTTTTTAGGATCTTGGCTTTATTTTGTTGAGGGGTTATATAATTCATTTATCTTCAATTTGTCATATATGCTGCCCTGTATTTTGAGTTTAGCCTATTTAAATAGTAGAATACATTTATAATAGTGATCATTCTGGCACACTTAAAAAGATTGTTACCAAGTAACAGCTGACCAAAAGTGTCCCTTAATCCTTCCGGAGGAATAAACCAATGATGAGAGAAAGGGAACAGAGAAGCCTGTTAGATGTGTCCCAAATGGCATCATTCCCTATACAGGGCACTACCCAATGGGCCCTGCTCTAAAGTAGTGCACTACGTAGGGAATAGGGTGCCATTAGGGATGCAAACCCAATGTTGATGTATGTTTGAATGACTGTATTTCCTGTTTTAGATTTTGGAACAAAGCTTTTTTTTTTCTCATAACCAATGTTTTTTGCACCCTCTCTTCCAAAACGATGTCCTTTTGTAAGGCTTTGATGTCATCTGTTTCAGAATGTGTCCTGCTGCATTCTGGGATGCTTTTAACCATGTGATGAAATCTATTTAATACCAAAGCTTTATCTACTAAACCAGTGACCTCGGTCTGATTCGTGTGGGAATGTATCATAGAGGTGTTGTAAATAAATTTATACATTCAAAAATGTCTGCATGATCATGTGGTTTTCAACAAAATAATGGCAACAAGTGGAATATAATACATTACTACCAATCAACAGCTGATAGGGATTCCTCTGATGGTACTTCTAGTCGTCACATTTCATTTGTCACCTGCAGATTATAACCGATGTAGACCTTAGTGACATTCTGACTGACAAGCTCTTTCCCAACGACACAGAGTCATGACCCTGAATGATGACGGCCATTCTAAGGTCAGACCACAATCACAGAAAACCCTCCCGGCCTCATCTGTCGGGAGAGACGGTCGGTGTATCACCCAGCCTAGATGTGTGTCCCAAATGGAGCCCTATGGGATAAAAGTAGTGCGCTATATAGGTAATAAGGTTCCATTTGGGACTCAGGCTGGGGCCTGGCTGAGGACACAGGCTGGGGCCTGGCTGAGGACACAGGCTGGGGCCTGGCTGAGGACACAGGCTGGGGCCTGGCTGAGGCCTAGATGAGGATTCAGGCCTGCTCTGGCCACAAAAAGTCTGGAGGTGGGGGGATGTCTGTATTACAGACAACCTATCTGGGAATCATTATTTAAATTCATATTTTTTATTTTACCTTTATTTAACTAGGCAAGTCAGTTAAGAACAAATTCTTATTTTCAATGACGGCCTAGGAAGTGGGTTAACTGCCTGTTCAGGGGCAGAACGACAGATTTGTATCTTGTCAGCTCGGGGGTTTGAACTTGCAACCTTCCGGTTACTAGCCCAATGCTCTTAATTAACAAGCACATAGACCATCCAGCCTTAGGGTGTATCTGCTTACTATATTGAGCCCCCATACTCTGCTGGCAGACCGCGGTCCGGAACCAGAACGGAGCCAACTTGGTCGGGCTTCGACCCCTGGTATCATACAAACACAACACATAGTGGAATGTGGAGAATTACAGGAAATTTGTTTTAAAACGGCAAAATGTTCTCTCTGCAAACAGGAAGGGTGTAAATAGTTTGAACATGTTTGGGGTCGAATAGGTTGTGAGGTGTGGGTTTGTTACTACGCCGATAAATAACGATATCCATCCGAACCTTTGCCACCTAGGACATTTCCCCTCCTCACCTCAATGGCCCCCCCCCCATATAATATTTATATATTATTATTATTATACTTGTATTGTGTGTGAATATTCCTTTGTCATCCTGTTGTTGTTATTACCGGGAGGTAAGTACCCTTCTCTGGCCAGTTCTCTTCAAGGCATTCACAATGGATTTAATTTCCCCCAGTTCTAATCGCCTCCACCAGGGGTCGCTGTGGAACATTCAAATCAGAAAAAAGAGAGGACTTTGGTATTCAATGCAACGAATTTTGGGATTCCACATTTCCCATAGTACACCAACTTGACCAGAAACACATTTAACATGGTTTGAATAAAACAGAGTCAAATTGTTAAAACATGACATGGTGCAGCTAACTATATTTATATTGATTATAGCAACATCCTTCCATGAGTTAACCTTCACTAAATCAGTTCATTCAGAGGAACAGTCAATGATTTATTAAATATTGTTGATTACTAAAACACACCCACCACGTGTTTAGAGTGCTGAACTATGAGGGATGAATTTGTAAGTCGCTCTGGATAAGAGCGTCTGCTAAATTACTTAAATGTAATGTAAATGGATGATGTACGATCAACAACACAACAATTAGTAAAGAAGAGGTTCATTGACAGTGTTATTCACAGCAGTGTGATGAGTGTTGACATGATGAAGAGCAGTGTGATGAGATGATGAAGAGCAGTGTTTGGGGGAGGAAGGGATGGGGGATGGTGGATGAAGGATGGTGGGTGAAGGGATGGGGGGGTGGTGGATGAAGGGATGGGGGAAAGGAGTGATGGGATGAAGGGATGGGAGATGAAGGATGACGGGATGGTGGGTGAAGGATGAAGGGATGGTGGATGAAGGGATGAAGTGAAGGGATGGGGATGGAGGATGAAGTGAAGGGATGGGGGATGAAGGGATGGAGGGATGAAGTGAAGGGAGGATGAAGGGATGGTGGGATGAAGGTATGGGGATGAAGGATGAAGGGATGGGGGAAAGGAGGGATGGGAGATGAAGGATGAAGGGATGAAGTGGAGGGATGAAGTGAAGGGGGATGAAGGGATGAAGTGGAGGGATGGGGGGATGAAGTGAAGGGATGGGGGATGAAGGGATGTGGATGGGGGATGGTGGATGAAGGTATGGGGGATGAAGGGATAAAGTGAATGGATGGGGGATGGAAGATGAAGGGATGAAGAAATGGAGGATGAAGGGATGGGGTGAAGGGATGATGGATGAAGGTATGAAGGAATGAGGGATGAAGAGATGGGGGTGTAGGGATGGGGGATGAAAGAGGGGCTGAGCCAGAGAGACAGGGTAGAGAACCAGAGGGCTGAGGGGCTGAGACAGAGAGACAGGGTAGAGAACCAGAGGGCTGAGGGGCTGAGACAGAGAGACAGGGTAGAGAACCAGAGGGCTGAGGGGCTGAGACAGGGTAGAGAACCAGAGGGCTGAGGGGCTGAGACAGGGTAGAGAACCAGAGGGCTGAGGGGCTGAGACAGAGAGACAGGGTAGAGAACCAGAGGGCTGAGGGGCTGAGACAGGGTAGAGAACCAGAGGGCTGAGGGGCTGAGACAGAGAAACAGGATAGAGAACCAGAGGGCTGAGGGGCTGAGACAGGGTAGAGAACCAGAGGGCTGAGGGGCTGAGACAGGGTAGAGAACCAGAGGGCTGAGGGGCTGAGACAGGATAGAGAACCAGGATAGAGAACCAGAGGGCTGAGGGGCTGAGACAGGATAGAGAACCAGAGGGCTGAGGGCCTGAGCCAGGATAGAGAACCAGAGGGCTGAGGGGCTGAGACAGGGTAGAGAACCAGAGGGCTGAGGGGCTGAGACAGGGTAGAGAACCAGAGGGCTGAGGGCCTGAGCCAGATAGACAGGATAGAGAACCAGAGGGCTGAGGGGCTGAGACAGGGTAGAGAACCAGAGGGCTGAGGGGCTGAGACAGGGTAGAGAACCAGAGGGCTGTGGGGCTGAGACAGGGTAGAGAACCAGAGGGCTGAGGGCCTGAGCCAGATAGACAGGATAGAGAACCAGAGGGCTGAGACAGGGTAGAGAACCAGAGGGCTGAGGGGCTGAGACAGGGTAGAGAACCAGAGGGCTGAGGGGCTGAGACAGGGTAGAGAACCAGAGGGCTGTGGGGCTGAGACAGGGTAGAGAACCAGAGGGCTGAGGGCCTGAGCCAGATAGACAGGATAGAGAACCAGAGGGCTGAGGGGCTGAGACAGGGTAGAGAACCAGAGGGCTGAGGGGCTGAGACAGGGTAGAGAACCAGAGGGCTGAGGGGCTGAGACAGGATAGAGAACCAGAGGGCTGAGGGGCTGAGCCAGAGAGACAGGATAGAGAACCAGAGGGCTGAGGGCCTGAGACAGGGTATAGAACCAGAGGGCTGAGGGGCTGAGACAGGGTAGAGAACCAGAGGGCTGAGGGGCTGAGACAGAGAAACAGGATAGAGAACCAGAGGGCTGAGGGGCTGAGACAGGGTAGAAAACCAGAGGGCTGAGGGGCTGAGACAGAGAAACAGGATAGAGAACCAGAGGGCTGAGGGGCTGAGACAGGGTAGAGAACCAGAGGGCTGAGGGGCTGAGACAGGATAGAGAACCAGGATAGAGAACCAGAGGGCTGAGGGGCTGAGACAGGATAGAGAACCAGAGGGCTGAGGGCCTGAGCCAGAGAGACAGGATAGAGAACCAGAGGGCTGAGGGGCTGAGACAGGGTAGAGAACCAGAGGGCTGAGGGGCTGAGACAGGATAGAGAACCAGAGGGCTGAGGGGCTGAGCCAGAGAGACAGGATAGAGAACCAGAGGGCTGAGGGGCTGAGACAGGGTAGAGAACCAGAGGGCTGAGGGGCTGAGACAGGGTAGAGAACCAGAGGGCTGAGGGCCTGAGCCAGAGAGACAGGATAGAGAACCAGAGGGCTGAGGGGCTGAGACAGGGTAGAGAACCAGAGGGCTGAGGGGCTGAGACAGGGTAGAGAACCAGAGGGCTGAGGGGCTGAGACAGGGTAGAGAACCAGAGGGCTGAGGGGCTGAGACAGGGTAGAGAACCAGAGGGCTGAGGGGCTGAGACAGGGTAGAGAACCAGAGGGCTGAGGGGCTGAGACAGGGTAGAGAACCAGAGGGCTGAGGGGCTGAAACAGGGTAGAGAACCAGAGGGCTGAGGGGCTGAGACAGGGTAGAGAACCAGAGGGCTGAGGGGCTGAAACAGGATAGAAAACCAGAGGGCTGAGGGGCTGAGACAGAGAAACAGGATAGAGAACCAGAGGGCTGAGGGGCTGAGACAGGATAGAGAACCAGGATAGAGAACCAGAGGGCTGAGGGGCTGAGACAGGATAGAGAACCAGAGGGCTGAGGGCCTGAGCCAGAGAGACAGGATAGAGAACCAGAGGGCTGAGGGGCTGAGACAGGGTAGAGAACCAGAGGGCTGAGGGGCTGAGACAGGATAGAGAACCAGAGGGCTGAGGGGCTGAGCCAGAGAGACAGGATAGAGAACCAGAGGGCTGAGGGGCTGAGACAGGGTAGAGAACCAGAGGGCTGAGGGGCTGAGACAGGATAGAGAACCAGAGGGCTGAGGGGCTGAGACAGGATAGAGAACCAGAGGGCTGAGGGGCTGAGCCAGATAGACAGGATAGAGAACCAGAGGGCTGAGGGGCTGAGACAGGGTAGAGAACCAGAGGGCTGAGGGCCTGAGCCAGATAGACAGGATAGAGAACCAGAGGGCTGAGGGGCTGAGCCAGATAGACAGGATAGAGAACCAGAGGGCTGAGAGGGCTGAGGGGCTGAGACAGGATAGAGAACCAGAGGGCTGAGGGGCTGAGCCAGATAGACAGGATAGAGAACCAGAGGGCTGAGGGGCTGAGCCAGAGAGACAGGATAGAGAACCAGAGGGCTGAGGGGCTGAGACAGGGTAGAGAACCAGAGGGCTGAGGGGCTGAGACAGGGTAGAGAACCAGAGGGATGAGGGGCTGAGACAGGATAGAGAACCAGAGGGCTGAGGGGCTGAGACAGGATAGAGAACCAGAGGGCTGAGGGGCTGAGACAGGGTAGAGAACCAGAGGGATGAGGGGCTGAGACAGGATAGAGAACCAGAGGGCTGAGGGGCTGAGCCAGAGAGACAGGATAGAGAACCAGAGGGCTGAGGGCCTGAGACAGGGTATAGAACCAGAGGGCTGAGGGGCTGAGACAGGGTAGAGAACCAGAGGGCTGAGGGGCTGAGACAGGATAGAAAACCAGAGGGCTGAGGGGCTGAGACAGGATAGAGAACCAGAGGGCTGAGGGGCTGAGACAGAGAAACAGGATAGAGAACCAGAGGGCTGAGGGGCTGAGACAGGGAGACAGGGTAGAGAACCAGAGGGCTGAGGGGCTGAGACAGGATAGAGAACCAGAGGGCTGAGGGGCTGAGACAGGATAGAGAACCAGAGGGCTGAGGGCCTGAGCCAGAGAGACAGGATAGAGAACCAGAGGGCTGAGGGGCTGAGACAGGGTAGAGAACCAGAGGGCTGAGGGGCTGAGACAGGGTAGAGAACCAGAGGGCTGAGGGCCTGAGCCAGATAGACAGGATAGAGAACCAGAGGGCTGAGGGGCTGAGACAGGGTAGAGAACCAGAGGGCTGAGGGGCTGAGACAGGATAGAGAACCAGAGGGCTGAGGGGCTGAGCCAGAGAGACAGGATAGAGAACCAGAGGGCTGAGGGCCTGAGCCAGAGAGACAGGATAGAAAACCAGAGGGCTGAGGGGCTGAGACAGGATAGAAAACCAGAGGGCTGAGGGGCTGAGCCAGGGAGACAGGATAGAAAACCAGAGGGCTGAGGGGCTGAGACAGGATAGAGAACCAGAGGGCTGAGGGGCTGAGACAGGGTAGAGAACCAGAGGGCTGAGGGGCTGAGCCAGAGAGACTGGGTAGAGAACCAGAGGGCTGAGGGGCTGAGACAGGGTAGAGAACCAGAGGGCTGAGGGGTTGAGCCAGACCATGTAGAGTAGTTAGGGGTCTTTAATTAAGCAAACAGGAGCAGTGTTCAAAGTGACAGGAGGCGTCATAAATCTGTTCTGCTGACAGCAGACTGACTCTACTGCCCCCCTCGACTGCCTGGGCTCCTCCTTGCCTGTCACATGTTAGGCCTTCAGCGCAAACAGCCAACAGCAGGACAGTGGGACGATACACAGGTGTTCACCCAGGGCCGGTGTCTCAGGTGTTCACCCAGGGCCGGTGTCTCAGGTGTTCACCCAGGGCCGGTGTCTCAGGTGTTCACCCAGGGCCGGTGTCTCAGGTGTTCACCCAGGGCCGGTGTCTCAGGTGTTCACCCAGGGCCGGTGTCTCAGGTGTTCACCCAGGGCCGGTGTCGCAGGTATTCACCCAGGGCCGGTGTCGCAGGTATTCACCCAGGGCCGGTGTCGCAGGTATTCACCCAGGGCCGGTGTCGCAGGTATTCACCCAGGGCCGGTGTCTCAGGTATTCACCCAGGGCCGGTGTCTCAGGTATTCACCCAGGGCCGGTGACACAGGTATTCACCCAGGGCCGGTGACACAGGTGTTCACCCAGGGCCGGTGTCTCAGGTGTTCACCCAGGGCCGGTGTCTCAGGTGTTCACCCAGGGCCGGTGTCTCAGGTGTTCACCCAGGGCCGGTGTCTCAGGTGTTCACCCAGGGCCGGTGTCTCAGGTATTCACCCAGGGCCGGTGTCACAGGTATTCACCCAGGGCCGGTGTCACAGGTATTCACCCAGGGCCGGTGTCACAGGTATTCACCCAGGGCCGGTGTCACAGGTATTCACCCAGGGCCGGTGTCTCAGGTGTTCACCCAGGGCCGGTGTCTCAGGTGTTCACCCAGGGCCGGTGTCTCAGGTGTTCACCCAGGGCCGGTGTCTCAGGTATTCACCCAGGGCCGGTGTCACAGGTATTCACCCAGGGCCGGTGTCACAGGTATTCACCCAGGGCCGGTGTCTCAGGTATTCACCCAGGGCCGGTGTCTCAGGTATTCACCCAGGGCCGGTGTCTCAGGTATTCACCCAGGGCCGGTGTCTCAGGTATTCACCCAGGGCCGGTGTCTCAGGTATTCACCCAGGGCCGGTGTCTCAGGTATTCACCCAGGGCCGGTGTCTCAGGTATTCACCCAGGGCCGGTGTCTCAGGTATTCACCCAGGGCCGGTGTCTCAGGTATTCACCCAGGGCCGGTGTCTCAGGTATTCACCCAGGGCCGGTGTCAACCAACAGGTTTCCATCTCTTTCCTTTGGATGTTTGAGGTGGTAGTAAACACCTGTTACTGTGTGTTTATAAAGTGTGAAACTTGGACTGGCAGAGGGGGAAATGCAGAGACGGGGCTTGTGATTGGCTGAACAGGAGCTATCCACAGATGGAGTTCGTTTCTCTCTCACAAACACACACACAGCTGTTATCCACAAGCGTTGGCCTGACGAGCATCAACAAACAGGAAAAGTTCACATTCCCGAAGGCACAGGGGTCAGGACCTTAAAAAACGGACAAATCTGATTGAATCAGCTCGTGTCTTTGGGGCTGGGAGTGGGGGGAGGAAAGGGAAGGGATGAGGCGAGGAGGAGGTGGAGGTGAGGGGGTGAGAGTTTAAAGCAAGGGCAGAGGCTGCCTGTCTGTTCTGTCCTCCCTGCGACCTCCCTACCGCCTCCACAGATCAATGACAGGGGTGTGTGTTCGGACGCTTTACTTCCTGGTTCCTCTGTCTGTTCTGTCCGCTCCAGCCATGTCCCTGCGACAGCAGGTTTTACCTTCTAGGATCAAGGTCTGGGTTCTAGGAGGGTTCCTGTGTGAAGAGGCTTGAGGTCTGTGTCAGGGGCCCAGGACACTCTGTGGTGTGGCCAAGGCATGGGGCCTGTCGACTGGAGATGTGTGGGCTGACCGGGTCAAAGACAACATGTTTGGGGGTCTGAGGGTGATTTGGCCTGCTGCTGCTCTGGGTGATCTCCTGCTCAGTGGGTGACCTGATGTTATCTATTGTTTTCACACTCGGTACATAGTCAGTCCCTCCCTCCATCAGTCTCTCGCTCTGTCCCATCATCCCTCTTTCCCTCCATCAGTCTCTCCCTCTGTCCCATCATCCCTCCATCAGTCTCTCGCTCTGTCCGATCATCCCTCTTTCCCTCCATCAGTCTCTCCCTCTGTCCCATCATCCCTCTTTCCCTCCATCAGTCTCTCCCTCTGTCCCACCAATCTCTCCCTCAGTCTCTCCCTCAGTCCCTCCATCCCTGCCTCAGTCTCTCCCTCAGTCCCACCATCCCACCCTCCCTCCATCAGTTAGGGAAGCAGGCAGGATCCTCTAGGGTTAGGGGAGCAGGGAGGATCCTCCAGGGTTAGGGGAGCAGGGAGGATCCTCCAGGGTTAGGGGATCCTCCAGGATTAAGGGAGCAGTGAGGGGAGCCTGGAGGGTTAGGGGAGCAGGGAGGGGATCCTCCAGGGTTAGGGGGGCAGGGAGGGGAGCCTGGAGGGTTAGGGGAGCAGGGAGGGATCCTCCAGGGTTAGGGGATCCTCCAGGGTTAGGGGAGCAGGGAGGGGATCCTCCAGGGTTAGGGGAGCAGGGAGGGGATCCTCCAGGGTTAGGGGAGCAGGGAGGGGATCCTCCAGGGTTAGGGGAGCAGAGGGAGGATCCTCATGGGTTAGGGGAGCAGAGGGAGGATCCTCATGGGTTAGGGGAGCAGAGGGAGGATCCTCCGGGGTTAGGGGAGCAGAGGGAGGATCCTCCGGGGTTAGGGGAGCAGGGAGGATCCTCCGGGGTTAGGGGATCCTCCATGGTTAGGGGGGCAGGGAGGGGATCCTCCAGGGTTAGGGGATCCTCCAGGGTTAGGGGAGCAGGGAGGGGCTCCTCCAGGGTTAGGGGATCAGGGAGGGGATCCTCCAGGGTTAGAGGATCCTCCAGGGTTAGGGGAGCAGGGAGGGGCTCCTCCAGGGTTAGGGGATCCTCCAGGGTTAGGGGAGCAGGGAGGGGATCCTCCAGGGTTAGGGGATCCCCCAGGGTTAGGGGAGCAGGGAGGGGATCCTCCAGGGTTAGGGGAGCAGGGAGGGGATCCTCCAGGGTTAGAGGATCCTCCAGGGTTAGGGGAGCAGGGAGGGGCTCCTCCAGGGTTAGGGGATCCTCCAGGGTTAGGGGAGCAGGGAGGGGATCCTCCAGGGTTAGGGGAGCAGGGAGGGGATCCTCCAGGGTTAGGGGAGCAGGGAGGGGGATCCTCCAGGGTTAGGGGAGCAGGGAGGGGATCCTCCAGGGTTAGGGGATCCTCCAGGGTTAGGGGAGCAGGGAGGGGATCCTCCAGGGTTAGGGGAGCAGGGAGGGGGATCCTCCAGGGTTAGGGATCCTCCAGGGTTAGGGGAGCAGGGAGGGGATCCTCCAGGGTTAGGGGATCCTCCAGGGTTGGGGGAGCAGGGAGGGGATCCTCCAGGGTTAGGGGGATCCTCCAGGGTTGGGGATCCTCCAGGGTTAGGGGAGCAGGGAGGGGCTCCTCCAGGGCTAGGGGATCCTCCAGGGTTAGGGGAGCAGGGAGGGGATCCTCCAGGGTTAGGGGATCCTCCAGGGTTAGGGGAGCAGGGAGGGGATCCTCCAGGGTTAGGGGAGCAGGGAGGGGGATCCTCCAGGGTTAGGGGATCCTCCAGGGTTAGGGGATCCTCCAGGGTTAGGGGATCCTCCAGGGGGGAGCAGGGAGGGGATCCTCCAGGGTTAGGGGATCCTCCAGGGTTAGGGGAGCAGGGAGGGGATCCTCCAGGGTTAGGGGAGCAGGGAGGGGATCCTCCAGGGTTAGGGGAGCAGGGAGGGGGATCCTCCAGGGTTAGGGTTAGCTCTTCCAGCACCTCCAGCATATCCCCCCTTCCTTTCCAGTGATTCTGCCTCCCTCCCTCCCTGCTGCCCCCTTCTCTTCTCTCCTGCCCCTGCCAGAGTGTCTCCCCAGGCTCTGACTGTGCAGCTGACATCTCTACCCTGGTGGCCGTGTATTAACCCAGTGACCGTAAAACAGACTGCTCCCTCCGCAGCTCGCTGGCTGGATATTGGCTTCTTGGCTCCTGGCCCAGTAGTGCAGGTGCAGTCAGATCCTGTAACGGATCAGATGAGAGCATTGTTAGATTCCTGGAATAAGATACAAACAACCGATTGGTCAGCCAGGAGACAACAATAGCAGAAGGCAGCAAAAAAAACTTGTTTCAACTGATCTAAGTATTGCACTGTTTCACACACAGTTGAATCCACACCATAACAGATATTTTGAAGGAAACCAAAAATTAGCAATCTCCAGCTGTGTGTGTGTGTGTCTGTGTCTGTGAGTCTGTGTGTGTGTGCATGTTGAGAAGATAATATCTGGTGGGGGTGTGACTGGAGATATCTGGTGGGGGCGTGACTGGAGATATCTGGTGGTGTTATGACTGGAGATATCTGGTGGGGGTAGGACTGGAGATATCTGGTGGGGGTGTGACTGGAGATATCTGGTGGGGGTGTGACTGGAGATATCTGGTGGGGGTGTGACTGGAGATATCTGGTGGGGGTGTGACTGGAGATATCTGGTGGGGGTGTGACTGGAGATATCTGGTGGGGGTATGACTGGAGATATCTGGTGGGGGTATGACTGGAGATATCTGGTGGGGGTATGACTGAAGATATCTGGTGGGGGTATGACTGAAGATATCTGGTGGGGGTATGACTGAGGTTGAGCTGTGCTTCACAGAATTGATTAAAGGGGGGGGGGTGAATTGACACTGACAGTCATTTCCTGTGACATAACACAGCAGAATCCGGTCCTCCAAGCGTGAAGTGATCAGAGCGAGGTGATGCCAGTTCAGATGTTACATCATAGAGGAGAGAGAGAGAGAGGGCGAGCGGTTGTGCTGATGAATTGGGGCTGGAAATGAACCATGGATTCAGATGTATGAGCAGCTGCCTGGTTCAGAGAGAGCAGGGTTCATCTGTAGTTCACCCAGGGTAACGGGAGGGTAACCACAGGGTAATTGTGTGTGTGGAGACTCAGGAAGCAGGGCAACCCAGGGTTCAGTAAGAGGGTAGGGGCACATAGGTTGTCAAATCAAATGTTGATTATTCTTTACAATGAGGTTCCATTTGTAAAGGGTTTATAGAGGATTTGTTATTATGTTATTAATGGTTATTTAATCATTAGTAAATTATAAACCATTAATAAATGGGTTATAACAAATTGGTCAAAATAGTGAGATAGCCAGTCAGTGCTTGCCAAATAGTGAGATAGCCAGTCAGTGCTTGCCAAATAGTGAGACACTATTTACCTCCAGCTGTTAAACATTTATTAATGCACTTACAAATGCGTCTAATATTGAACCATTGTGTATCATTCAACCTCATTTTCAATGGTTGCACAGTTAAACTATAGTTATTTTCTCACGTTTGAGTGTAATGCATTGTTGCTCTGTCCCAGGAACTGTAATGGGGAGTTTTCAGAGCACCAGTCATCTCCCATGATGCCTCTTGCCCTACGTTTGAAACCCTAATGATGCATCGGTGGATTTATTTATTCCAGGAATGAAGGCCTCATCTGAAGATCCCAAGTCATATTACTGGGGTGGTTCGCTGGTTTCTGAGAATTTCCCCCAATTTTGTGAGATCAGCCCAACTGTGAAATAAAGACCACCTGGAACGTGCCCAGAATGTTGTGTTTAAACTGACATAACGTGACGTCGTGAAGAATCAGGAAGGACGTAGCTATGGCAAGTGTGCAAAGGCCAGACAGAAGAGATTGTGCAAAAGATACGTTGTTCACAAGTGAAATATGTTGACAGAGGAGAGAGAGGGTAAATTCTGTACACGATTATTTTCACTTTTGGACATGATGACTGGATGATTTCACACGCTCCTCTGTCCCTACCTACCTAGCTAGGAAACGTTAGCTAGTTAGGAAACGTTAGCTAGCTAGCATTAGGTGAAACCTAAAACCTAATTTTTTATATAGAAATTCTGCAAGATTTAGCATGAGGTGATACAGTAGTTATGATATAAATAGGAATAAAATGACTAGACAACAGGATAGATAATAAACAGTAGCAGTGTGATCAGTCTAAGACGTTAGTGCAAGAACTATTTAAGTAACTATAGACCCTGTCCCGACCCCAACTCAACTCCTGTGACCTTAAGTATTACCTATTAAGGCCTAATGCTTCACTCTGTTCAATGACCCACTGATTAATTACCAGATTCATCCCAAGACATACAATACAGATACATATTGTCAATAGCCCCGTTTATACCCTGGTGCAAATTGTGATTGTAGCCACATTATTAGACAGCTGTAGATGTGTAAAAGACACATTGTGATCTGATCTTCCTGCCCACGTCATAAGGTCATCAGGCACACATTGTGTCTGGATATCTTTACACATATAGACGGAGCTGGACAGTGAAACCATCTTACTCGTCATTATCCTGCCCTCTACATTTTTTAATACATATTTTTTTTACCTCTATTTAACCAGGTAGGCAAGTTGAGAACAAGTCCTCATTTACAACTGCGACTTGGCCAAGATAAAGCAAAGCAGTTCGACACAAACAGAGTTACAGTAAAACAAAACATACAACAGAGTTAGACATGGAGTAAACAAACATACAACAAGACAGAGTTAGACATGGAGTAAACACACAGAGTTAGACATGGAGTAAACAAACATACAACAGAGTTAGACATGGAGTAAACAAACAACAGAGTTAGACATGAAGTAAACACACATACAACAGAGTTAGACATGGAGTAAACACACATACAACAGAGTTAGACATGGAGTAAACAAACATACAACAGAGTTAGACATGGAGTAAACACACATACAACAGAGTTAGACATGGAGTAAACACAACAACACAGAGTTACACATGGAGTAAACATACAACAGAGTTACACATGGAGTAAACAAACAACAGAGTTACACATGGAGTAAACATACAACAGAGTTACACATGGAGTAAACATACAACAGAGTTACACATGGAGTAAACAAACAACAGAGTTAGACATGGAGTAAACATACAACAACACAGAGTTACACATGGAGTAAACACACAACACAACAGAGTTACACATGGAGTAAACAAACAACACAGAGTTACACATGGAGTAAACACAACAACACAGAGTTACACATGGAGTAAACACACAGATCATTGGCAGGTGACACCATTGACGTATGGCATCAGTATTTACCTTAAAATAAATAAATATTGTTTTGAAGGAATAGCTGTTAAATCATTTGTATACAAGGAGGGACCACCACAATGTGGTCACAATGCCGAACGGATAGGAGACACGTTATAACGCCATGTGCAGACACGTTTCTGAAAATGTGGGGACAAGCAGAATGTGGACAAGATTAGGACAAGGGTGGCATGTTAGTGCTATGCACCCGGACTGGGAACAGCGTGCGCTTCACATCATAACACGGTGCCTCTGCCCGGTCTCTCTACCCCCCCGGTCACCACAAGAAGTCGACGCAGTTCTCCTACCTGGCTTCGCCATACTTCCTGTGAGCCCCCCCCCCCTCCTCATACCAGAGCCTCTCTACCTTCGCTGCCTCCAGCTCCTCTTTGAGCTGCTACTGTTGCCTCTTCTCCTGCTGCACCTTGGGGCGGCTACACTCCCCTGGTTTAGCCCAGGGTCCTGTTGTGGTGGGTGATTCTGTAACGGCTTTCTTTAGGTGAAGGAGAGTCGGACCAAAATGCGGCGTGGCTATTGAGATTCATGTTTAATAAAAACAACTAAACACAAACACTACAAAACGTAACACGAAAACCGAAACAGCCTATACTGGTGCAAAGTAACACATAGACAGTAACAAGGACAATCACCCACGAAACACTCAAAGAATATGGCCGCCTAAATATGGTTCCCAATCAGAGACAACGATAAACACCTGCCTCTGATTGAGAACCTCTTCAGACAGCCATAGACTAAGCTAGAAAACCCCACTAAGCTACAATCCCAATACCTATGAAAAACCCCAAGACAAAACAAACCACATACCAAAACCCATGTCACACCCTGGCCTGACCAAATAAATAAAGAAAACACTAAATACTAAGACCAGGGCGTGACAACAAGATTAGGACAAGGGAGGCATGTTTGTGGCAGTTATAAACGGGGCTATGGGTCAAACTAGACGAGCAGCACAACATATCAGGTTAATGGGGAGAAAATATCCTAAAACATTTGAAGGTCGACAATAGCTGTCAATCTTTGACAATGGACATTTTGTGGGAGCATAATAGATTTCTGGTCAAAAGGTCTCACCTGGGTCTCAGATACATGTGACGTTTCGACATTATTTGGAAACTTTCTTTCAGTCTCAAACATTACCAGGTTGTCGGTGAGTTTATGCCGTAGAGAGCTGCCATGTTAGTCAGGTCTTCAGGGAGAACAGGCCTCTGTGGGACTGGATTCTGGTCAGGACAGACAGTGTTAGTCAGGTCTTCAGGGAGAACAGTCCTCTGTGGGACTGGATTCTGGTCGGGACAGACAGTGTTAGTCAGGTCTTCAGGGAGAACAGGCCTCTGTGGGATTCTGGTCGGGACAGACAGTGTTAGTCAGGTCTTCAGGGAGAACAGGCCTCTGTGGGACTGGATTCTGGTCGGGACAGACAGTGTTAGTCAGATCTTCAGGGAGAACAGGCCTCTGTGGGATTCTGGTCGGGACAGACAGTGTTAGTCAGGTCTTCAGGGAGAACAGTCCTCTGTGGGACTGGATTCTGGTCAGGACAGACAGTGTTAGTCAGGTCTTCAGGGAGAACAGTCCTCTGTGGGACTGGATTCTGGTCGGGACAGACAGTGTTAGTCAGGTCTTCAGGGAGAACAGGCCTCTGTGGGATTCTGGTCGGGACAGACAGTGTTAGTCAGGTCTTCAGGGAGAACAGGCCTCTGTGGGATTCTGGTCAGGACAGACAGTGTTAGTCAGGTCTTCAGGGAGAACAGGCCTCTGTGGGATTCTGGTCGGGACAGACAGTGTTAGTCAGGTCTTCAGGGAGAACAGGCCTCTGTGGGATTCTGGTCAGGACAGACAGTGTTAGTCAGGTCTTCAGGGAGAACAGGCCTCTGTGGGATTCTGGTCAGGACAGACAGTGTTAGTCAGGTCTTCAGGGAGAACAGGCCTCTGTGGGATTTTGGTCAGGACAGACAGTGTTAGTCAGGTCTTCAGGGAGAACAGTCCTCTGTGGGACTGGATTCTGGTCAGGACAGACAGTGTTAGTCAGGTCTTCAGGGAGAACAGTCCTCTGTAGGACTGGATTCTGGTCGGGACAGAAGGTGCAGGTTTTAAGCGTTATAAAGGCAGTGGGATCAAAGAGGCTCTCCTTCATAAACACACCTTGATAAACTCCTCTTTATGAGACAACGACTCGGTCAGAGGGAGCTGAAAGGAGAGCGATGCTACAGGCAGAGGGGGAGAGGGATAACAGAACACTACAGGCCCGGGGGGGCAACACCTCCCAGATACACTAGGACCAGTAGGATGTTGTTCTTCCTTTGTTAAGGACAAACAGTTTAGATGAGGGTGTTAGTGGTGTAAAGTGGCAGACGATGAAAGCTTTGCTGCACTTCAGGAATCCACCATTCCATGCTGATGGAGTCATTCCCCTCCATGAACCAGTAGAAACTGTAGTGATTCCATGCTGATGGAGTCATTCCCCTCCATGAACCAGTAGAAACTGTAGTGATTCCATGCTGATGGAGTCATTCCCCTCCATGAACCAGTAGAAACTGTAGTGATTCCATGCTGATGGAGTCATTCCCCTCCATGAACCAGTAGAAACTGTAGTGATTCCATGCTGATGGAGTCATTCCCCTCCATGAACCAGTAGAAACTGTAGTGATTCCATGCTGATGGAGTCATTCCCCTCCATGAACCAGTAGAAACTGTAGTGATTCCATGCTGATGGAGTCATTCCCCTCCATGAACCAGTAGAAACTGTAGTGATTCCATGCTGATGGAGTCATTCCCCTCCATGAACCAGTAGAAACTGTAGCGATTCCATGCTGATGGAGTCATTCCCCTCCATGAACCAGTAGAAACTGTAGTGATTCCATGCTGATGGAGTCATTCCCCTCCATGAACCAGTAGAAACTGTAGTGATTCCATGCTGATGGAGTCATTCCCCTCCATGAACCAGTAGAAACTGTAGTGATTCCATGCTGATGGAGTCATTCCCCTCCATGAACCAGTAGAAACTGTAGTGATTCCATGCTGATGGAGTCATTCCCCTCCATGAACCAGTAGAAACTGTAGTGATCTCCAGGCAACGTTGAGACACGGTGTGGCTTTGGAACTTCCATTAGCTGTTCTGGGTTGAAGAGGACCTCCCAGCCGTCCCTGCCTACCTACCTCCCTCCCTGCCTGCCTGCCTGCCTGCCTGCCTGCCTGCCTGCCTGCCTGCCTGCCTGCCTCCCTCCCTCCCTCCCTCCCTCCCTCCCTCCCTCCCTCCCTCCCTCCCTCCCTCCCTCCCTCCCTCCCTCCCTCCCTCCCTCACTCCCTCCCTACCTTCCTGCCTACCTCCCTCCCTCCCTACCTTCCTGCCTGCCTACCTACCTCCCTACCTTCCTGCCTCCCTACCTGCCTGCCTGCCTCCCTCCCTCCCTCCCTACCTTCCTGCCTGCCTGCCTGCCTGCCTGCCTGCCTGCCTCCCTACCTGCCTACCTGTCTCCCTCCCTCCCTCCCTCCCTCCCTGCCTGCCTGCCTGCCTGCCTGCCTCCCTCCCTCCCTCCCCTCCCTCCCTCCCTCCCTCCCTCCCTCCCTCCCTCCCTCCCTCCCTCCCCCCTCCCTCCCTCCCTCCCTCCCTCCCTCCCTACCTTCTTGCCTGCCTGCCTCCCTCCCTCCCTCCCTCCCTCCCTGCCTGCCTGCCTGCCTGCCTGCCTGCCTGCCTGCCTCCCTACCTGCCTCCCTCCCTGCCTGCCTGTCTCTCTACCTGCCTTCCTGCCTGCCTGCCTCCCTACCTGCCTACCTGCCTCCCTCCCTCCCTCCCTGCCTCCCTTCATCCCTTCCTGCCTGCCTCCCTCCCTCCCTGCCTGCCTTCCTTCCTTCCTTCCTCCCTCCCTGCCTGCATCCCTCCCTGCCTCCCTCCCTGTCTCCCTCCCTGTCTCCCTCACTCCCTCCCTGCCTCCCTCCCTCCCTCCCTGCCTGCCTGCCTCCCTCCCTGTCTCCCTGCCTCCCTCCCTGTCTCCCTCCCTCCCTGTCTCCCTCCCTGTCTCCCTCCCTGCCTGCCTCCCTCCCTGTCTCCCTCCCTCCCTGCCTCCCTCCCTCCCTGTCTCCCTCCCCGTCTCCCTCCCACCCTGCCTCCTCTCCCTGCTTGCCTTCCTGCCCATACATTCATCACTCATAGCCCGGTGTTAGTTGAACTGTCAGCCATCTTTCATTGTCACCTACCCCCTCTTTCTCTCTTTTCTCCCCTCTTTGATGGTGACAATGAAAGATGGCTGACAGTCCAACGAACACCGGGCTATGAGTGATCACATGACGTATGGCCTTAACAAAAGTGAAATTGCATGATGAATGTATGGGCAGGAAGGCAAGCAGGGAGAGATGGAGAGAGAGAGAGAGTGGAGGAGAGAGGGAGAGAGAAGAGTGAGGGAGAGGAAGAAAGAGAGAGGGGGAGAGAGAGGGTAGGTGGAGAGCGAGACAGAGACAGAGATGGAGAGGGGGACAGAGAGAGAAGGGGGAGAGAACATAGAGCGAGAGAAGGGGGAGGGAGAAAGAGAAAGAGAGAGAGAGGGAAGGTGGAGAGAGAGATATAGAGAGGGGGGAGAGAGAAGGGGAGGGAAAGCGAGAGGAGGGGGAGAAAGACAGAGAGAGAGAGAGGTACTGTGAAGAACCAGTAGCTAGCGGACGTGTCGTGGTCGGTGCATGCTCTGTTTTGAAAAGAGGCCCTTGGATTCTCACACGTCTGCCCTCTGATTCACCTTGAGTCATCCCATCCCTCTCAATCTGTCAACAGGAGACCTCCTCACCTCTCATAGTACCGGAACATTCTGTTTCAGTACCATCTGGGAAGCTATTGGTGCATGGAAGTGATGTATATCGGTGTAGAAGTGCACAAGTGTTGCCCCCCAATTAATCTGTGGTTGAAAATAAACATCTCAATTAGGACTAGTTTTCAATTCAGAAAGGGCAGTATTTCCTCACTGTACCTTTAGAAATGCCTGTGTCTTTTCCCCCTAAAGGAGTAGCTAAACGTTTCAGTTGTATCTCCTTCCTCCAGATGGAGCAGAGTCTTCTGTCCCTAGTGATGAATACTGACCATAAAGGGCCCAGTTTCTGTCCCTAGTGATGGACACCAACCATAAAGGGCCCAGTTTCTGTCCCTAGTGATGGACACCAACCATAAAGGGCCCAGTTTCTGTCCCTAGTGATGAATACTGACCATAAAGGGCCCAGTTTCTGTCCCTAGTGATGAATACTGACCATAAAGGGCCCAGTTTATGTCCCTATTGATGAATACTGATCATAAAGGGCCCAGTTTCTGTCCCTATTGATGAATTCTGACCATAAAGGGCCCAGTTTCTGTCCCTATTGATGAATACTGATCATAAAGGGCCCAGTTTCTGTCCCTAGTGATGAATACTGACCATAAAGGGCCCAGTTTCTGTCCCTAGTGATGGACACCAACCACAAAGGGCCCAGTTTCTGTCCCTAGTGATGGACACCAACCATAAAGGGCCCAATTTCTGTCCCTAGTGATGGACACCAACCATAAAGGGCCCAGTTTCTGTCCCTAGTGATGAATACTGACCATAAAGGGCCCAGTTTCTGTCCCTAGTGATGGACACCAACCATAAAGGGCCCAGTTTCTGTCCCTAGTGATGGACACCAACCATAAAGGGCCCAATTTCTGTCCCTAGTGATGGACACCAACCATAAAGGGCCCAGTTTCTGTCCCTAGTGATGAATACTGACCATAAAGGGCCCAGTTTCTGTCCCTAGTGATGAATACTGACCATAAAGGGCCCAGTTTCTGTCCCTAGTGATGAATACTGACCATAAAGGGCCCAGTTTCTGTCCCTAGTAATGAATACTGACCATAAAGGGCCCAGTTTCTGTCCCTAGTGATGAATACTGACAATAAAGGGCCCAGTTTCTGTCCCTAGTGATGAATACTGACCATAAAGGGCCCAAGTTTCTGTCCCTATTGATGAATACTGATCATAAAGGGCCCAGTTTCTGTCCCTAGTGATGAATACTGACCATAAAGGGCCCCGTTTCTGTCCCTAGTGATGAATACTGACCATAAAGGGCCCAGTTTCTGTCCCTATTGATGAATACTGACCATAAAGGGCCCAGTTTCTGTCCCTATTGATGAATACTGATCATAAAGGGCCCAGTTTCTGTCCCTAGTGATGAATACTGATCATAAAGGGCCCAGTTTCTGTCCCTATTGATGAATACTGACCATAAAGGGCCCAGTTTCTGTCCCTATTGATGAATACTGATCATAAAGGGCCCAGTTTCTGTCCCTAGTGATGAATACTGATCATAAAGGGCCCAGTTTCTGTCCCTATTGATGAATACTGATCATAAAGGGCCCAGTTTCTGTCCCTATTGATGAATACTGACCATAAAGGGCCCAGTTTCTGTCCCTATTGATGAATACTGATCATAAAGGGCCCAGTTTCTGTCCCTAGTGATGAATACTGACCATAAAGGGCCCAGTTTCTGTCCCTAGTGATGGACACCAACCATAAAGGGCCCAGTTTCTGTCCCTAGTGATGGATACCAACCATAAAGGGCCCAGTTTCTGTCCCTAGTGATGGACACCAACCATAAAGGGCCCAGTTTCTGTCCCTAGTGATGAATACTGACCATAAAGGGCCCAGTTTCTGTCCCTTGTGATGGACACCAACCATAAAGGGCCCAGTTTCTGTCCCTAGTGATGAATACTGACCATAAAGGGCCCAGTTTCTGTCCCTAGTGATGAATACTGACCATGAAGGGCCCAGTTTCTGTCCCTAGTGATGAATACTGACCATAAAGGGCCCAGTTTCTGTCCCTAGTGATGAATACTGACCATAAAGGGCCCAGTTTCTGTCCCTAGTGATGAATACTGACCATAAAGGGCCCAGTTTCTGTCCCTAGTAATGAATACTGACCATAAAGGGCCCAGTTTCTGTCCCTAGTGATGAATACTAACAATAAAGGGCCCAGTTTCTGTCCCTAGTGATGAATACTGACCATAAAGGGCCCAGTTTCTGTCCCTAGTGATGAATACTGACCATAAAGGGCCCAGTTTCTGTCCCTAGTGATGAATACTGACCATAAAGGGCCCAGTTTCTGTCCCTAGTAATGAATACTGACCATAAAGGGCCCAGTTTCTGTCCCTAGTGATGAATACTAACAATAAAGGGCCCAGTTTCTGTCCCTAGTGATGAATACTGACCATAAAGGGCCCCGTTTCTGTCCCTAGTGATGAATACTGACCATAAAGGGCCCAGTTTCTGTCCCTAGTAATGAATACTGACCATAAAGGGCCCAGTTTCTGTCCCTAGTGATGAATACTGACAATAAAGGGCCCAGTTTCCGTCCCTAGTGATGAATACTGACCATAAAGGGCCCAAGTTTCTGTCCCTATTGATGAATACTGACCATAAAGGGCCCCGTTTCTGTCCCTAGTGATGAATACTGACCATAAAGGGCCCAGTTTCTGTCCCTAGTGATGAATACTGACCATAAAGGGCCCAGTTTCTGTCCCTAGTGATGAATACTGACCATAAAGGGCCCAGTTTCTGTCCCTAGTAATGAATACTGACCATAAAGGGCCCAGTTTCTGTCCCTAGTGATGAATACTGACAATAAAGGGCCCAGTTTCTGTCCCTAGTGATGAATACTGACCATAAAGGGCCCAAGTTTCTGTCCCTATTGATGAATACTGATCATAAAGGGCCCAGTTTCTGTCCCTAGTGATGAATACTGACCATAAAGGGCCCCGTTTCTGTCCCTAGTGATGAATACTGACCATAAAGGGCCCAGTTTCTGTCCCTAGTGATGGACACCAACCATAAAGGGCCCAGTTTCTGTCCCTAGTGATGGATACCAACCATAAAGGGCCCAGTTTCTGTCCCTAGTGATGGACACCAACCATAAAGGGCCCAGTTTCTGTCCCTAGTGATGAATACTGACCATAAAGGGCCCAGTTTCTGTCCCTTGTGATGGACACCAACCATAAAGGGCCCAGTTTCTGTCCCTAGTGATGGACACCAACCATAAAGGGCCCAGTTTCTGTCCCTAGTGATGGACACCAACCATAAAGGGCCCAGTTTCTGTCCCTAGTGATGAATACTGACCAAAAAGGGCCCAGTTTCTGTCCCTAGTGATGAATACTGACCATGAAGGGCCCAGTTTCTGTCCCTAGTGATGAATACTGACCATAAAGGGCCCAGTTTCTGTCCCTAGTGATGAATACTGACCATAAAGGGCCCAGTTTCTGTCACTAGTGATGAATACTGACCATAAAGGGCCCCGTTTCTGTCCCTAGTGATGAATACTGACCATAAAGGGCCCAGTTTCTGTCCCTATTGATGAATACTGACCATAAAGGGCCCAGTTTCTGTCCCTATTGATGAATACTGATCATAAAGGGCCCAGTTTCTGTCCCTAGTGATGAATACTGATCATAAAGGGCCCAGTGTCTGTCCCTATTGATGAATACTGATCATAAAGGGCCCAGTGTCTGTCCCTATTGATGAATACTGACCATAAAGGGCCCAGTTTCTGTCCCTATTGATGAATACTGATCATAAAGGGCCCAGTTTCTGTCCCTAGTGATGAATACTGACCATAAAGGGCCCAGTTTCTGTCCCTAGTGATGGACACCAACCATAAAGGGCCCAGTTTCTGTCCCTAGTGATGGATACCAACCATAAAGGGCCCAGTTTCTGTCCCTAGTGATGGACACCAACCATAAAGGGCCCAGTTTCTGTCCCTAGTGATGAATACTGACCATAAAGGGCCCAGTTTCTGTCCCTTGTGATGGACACCAACCATAAAGGGCCCAGTTTCTGTCCCTAGTGATGGACACCAACCATAAAGGGCCCAGTTTCTGTCCCTAGTGATGGACACCAACCATAAAGGGCCCAGTTTCTGTCCCTAGTGATGAATACTGACCATAAAGGGCCCAGTTTCTGTCCCTAGTGATGAATACTGACCATGAAGGGCCCAGTTTCTGTCCCTAGTGATGAATACTGACCATAAAGGGCCCAGTTTCTGTCCCTAGTGATGAATACTGACCATAAAGGGCCCAGTTTCTGTCCCTAGTGATGAATACTGACCATAAAGGGCCCAGTTTCTGTCCCTAGTGATGAATACTAACAATAAAGGGCCCAGTTTCTGTCCCTAGTGATGAATACTGACCATAAAGTGCCCAGTTTCTGTCCCTAGTGATGAATACTGACCATAAAGGGCCCAGTTTCTGTCACTAGTGATGAATACTGACCATAAAGGGCCCCGTTTCTGTCCCTAGTGATGAATACTGACCATAAAGGGCCCAGTTTCTGTCCCTATTGATGAATACTGACCATAAAGGGCCCAGTTTCTGTCCCTATTGATGAATACTGATCATAAAGGGCCCAGTTTCTGTCCCTAGTGATGAATACTGATCATAAAGGGCCCAGTTTCTGTCCCTATTGATGAATACTGATCATAAAGGGCCCAGTGTCTGTCCCTATTGATGAATACTGACCATAAAGGGCCCAGTTTCTGTCCCTATTGATGAATACTGATCATAAAGGGCCCAGTTTCTGTCCCTAGTGATGAATACTGACCATAAAGGGCCCAGTTTCTGTCCCTAGTGATGGACACCAACCATAAAGGGCCCAGTTTCTGTCCCTAGTGATGGATACCAACCATAAAGGGCCCAGTTTCTGTCCCTAGTGATGGACACCAACCATAAAGGGCCCAGTTTCTGTCCCTAGTGATGAATACTGACCATAAAGGGCCCAGTTTCTGTCCCTTGTGATGGACACCAACCATAAAGGGCCCAGTTTCTGTCCCTAGTGATGGACACCAACCATAAAGGGCCCAGTTTCTGTCCCTAGTGATGGACACCAACCATAAAGGGCCCAGTTTCTGTCCCTAGTGATGAATACTGACCATAAAGGGCCCAGTTTCTGTCCCTAGTGATGGACACCAACCATAAAGGGCCCAGTTTCTGTCCCTAGTGATGGACACCAACCATAAAGGGCCCAGTTTCTGTCCCTAGTGATGAATACTGACCATAAAGGGCCCAGTTTCTGTCCCTATTGATGAATACTGACCATGAAGGGCCCAGTTTCTGTCCCTATTGATGAATACTGATCATAAAGGGCCCAGTTTCTGTCCCTAGTGATGAATACTGATCATAAAGGGCCCAGTTTCTGTCCCTATTGATGAATACTGATCATAAAGGGCCCAGTTTCTGTCCCTATTGATGAATACTGACCATAAAGGGCCCAGTTTCTGTCCCTATTGATGAATACTGATCATAAAGGGCCCAGTTTCTGTCCCCAGTGATGAATACTGACCATAAAGGGCCCAGTTTCTGTCCCTAGTGATGGACACCAACCATAAAGGGCCCAGTTTCTGTCCCTAGTGATGGATACCAACCATAAAGGGCCCAGTTTCTGTCCCTAGTGATGGACACCAACCATAAAGGGCCCAGTTTCTGTCCCTAGTGATGAATACTGACCATAAAGGGCCCAGTTTCTGTCCCTTGTGATGGACACCAACCATAAAGGGCCCAGTTTCTGTCCCTAGTGATGAATACTGACCATAAAGGGCCCAGTTTCTGTCCCTAGTGATGAATACTGACCATGAAGGGCCCAGTTTCTGTCCCTAGTGATGAATACTGACCATAAAGGGCCCAGTTTCTGTCCCTAGTGATGAATACTGACCATAAAGGGCCCAGTTTCTGTCCCTAGTGATGAATACTGACCATAAAGGGCCCAGTTTCTGTCCCTAGTAATGAATACTGACCATAAAGGGCCCAGTTTCTGTCCCTAGTGATGAATACTAACAATAAAGGGCCCAGTTTCTGTCCCTAGTGATGAATACTGACCATAAAGGGCCCCGTTTCTGTCCCTAGTGATGAATACTGACCATAAAGGGCCCAGTTTCTGTCCCTAGTGATGAATACTGATCATAAAGGGCCCAGTTTCTGTCCCTAGTGATGGACACCAACCATAAAGGGCCCAGTTTCTGTCCCTAGTGATGGACACCAACCATAAAGGGCCCAATTTCTGTCCCTAGTGATGGACACCAACCATAAAGGGCCCAGTTTCTGTCCCTAGTGATGAATACTGACCATAAAGGGCCCAGTTTCTGTCCCTAGTGATGAATACTGACCATAAAGGGCCCAGTTTCTGTCCCTAGTGATGAATACTGACCATAAAGGGCCCAGTTTCTGTCCCTAGTAATGAATACTGACCATAAAGGGCCCAGTTTCTGTCCCTAGTGATGAATACTGACAATAAAGGGCCCAGTTTCCGTCCCTAGTGATGAATACTGACCATAAAGGGCCCAAGTTTCTGTCCCTAGTGATGAATACTGACCATAAAGGGCCCAGTTTCTGTCCCTAGTAATGAATACTGACCATAAAGGGCCCAGTTTCTGTCCCTAGTGATGAATACTGACAATAAAGGGCCCAGTTTCCGTCCCTAGTGATGAATACTGACCATAAAGGGCCCAAGTTTCTGTCCCTATTGATGAATACTGACCATAAAGGGCCCCGTTTCTGTCCCTAGTGATGAATACTGACCATAAAGGGCCCAGTTTCTGTCCCTAGTGATGAATACTGACCATAAAGGGCCCAGTTTCTGTCCCTAGTGATGAATACTGACCATAAAGGGCCCAGTTTCTGTCCCTAGTAATGAATACTGACCATAAAGGGCCCAGTTTCTGTCCCTAGTGATGAATACTGACAATAAAGGGCCCAGTTTCTGTCCCTAGTGATGAATACTGACCATAAAGGGCCCAAGTTTCTGTCCCTATTGATGAATACTGATCATAAAGGGCCCAGTTTCTGTCCCTAGTGATGAATACTGACCATAAAGGGCCCCGTTTCTGTCCCTAGTGATGAATACTGACCATAAAGGGCCCAGTTTCTGTCCCTAGTGATGGACACCAACCATAAAGGGCCCAGTTTCTGTCCCTAGTGATGGATACCAACCATAAAGGGCCCAGTTTCTGTCCCTAGTGATGGACACCAACCATAAAGGGCCCAGTTTCTGTCCCTAGTGATGAATACTGACCATAAAGGGCCCAGTTTCTGTCCCTTGTGATGGACACCAACCATAAAGGGCCCAGTTTCTGTCCCTAGTGATGGACACCAACCATAAAGGGCCCAGTTTCTGTCCCTAGTGATGGACACCAACCATAAAGGGCCCAGTTTCTGTCCCTAGTGATGAATACTGACCAAAAAGGGCCCAGTTTCTGTCCCTAGTGATGAATACTGACCATGAAGGGCCCAGTTTCTGTCCCTAGTGATGAATACTGACCATAAAGGGCCCAGTTTCTGTCCCTAGTGATGAATACTGACCATAAAGGGCCCAGTTTCTGTCACTAGTGATGAATACTGACCATAAAGGGCCCCGTTTCTGTCCCTAGTGATGAATACTGACCATAAAGGGCCCAGTTTCTGTCCCTATTGATGAATACTGACCATAAAGGGCCCAGTTTCTGTCCCTATTGATGAATACTGATCATAAAGGGCCCAGTTTCTGTCCCTAGTGATGAATACTGATCATAAAGGGCCCAGTGTCTGTCCCTATTGATGAATACTGATCATAAAGGGCCCAGTGTCTGTCCCTATTGATGAATACTGACCATAAAGGGCCCAGTTTCTGTCCCTATTGATGAATACTGATCATAAAGGGCCCAGTTTCTGTCCCTAGTGATGAATACTGACCATAAAGGGCCCAGTTTCTGTCCCTAGTGATGGACACCAACCATAAAGGGCCCAGTTTCTGTCCCTAGTGATGAATACCAACCATAAAGGGCCCAGTTTCTGTCCCTAGTGATGGACACCAACCATAAAGGGCCCAGTTTCTGTCCCTAGTGATGAATACTGACCATAAAGGGCCCAGTTTCTGTCCCTTGTGATGGACACCAACCATAAAGGGCCCAGTTTCTGTCCCTAGTGATGGACACCAACCATAAAGGGCCCAGTTTCTGTCCCTAGTGATGGACACCAACCATAAAGGGCCCAGTTTCTGTCCCTAGTGATGAATACTGACCATAAAGGGCCCAGTTTCTGTCCCTAGTGATGAATACTGACCATGAAGGGCCCAGTTTCTGTCCCTAGTGATGAATACTGACCATAAAGGGCCCAGTTTCTGTCCCTAGTGATGAATACTGACCATAAAGGGCCCAGTTTCTGTCCCTAGTGATGAATACTGACCATAAAGGGCCCAGTTTCTGTCCCTAGTGATGAATACTAACAATAAAGGGCCCAGTTTCTGTCCCTAGTGATGAATACTGACCATAAAGTGCCCAGTTTCTGTCCCTAGTGATGAATACTGACCATAAAGGGCCCAGTTTCTGTCACTAGTGATGAATACTGACCATAAAGGGCCCGTTTCTGTCCCTAGTGATGAATACTGACCATAAAGGGCCCAGTTTCTGTCCCTATTGATGAATACTGACCATAAAGGGCCCAGTTTCTGTCCCTATTGATGAATACTGATCATAAAGGGCCCAGTTTCTGTCCCTAGTGATGAATACTGATCATAAAGGGCCCAGTTTCTGTCCCTATTGATGAATACTGATCATAAAGGGCCCAGTGTCTGTCCCTATTGATGAATACTGACCATAAAGGGCCCAGTTTCTGTCCCTAGTGATGAATACTGACCATAAAGGGCCCAGTTTCTGTCCCTAGTGATGGACACCAACCATAAAGGGCCCAGTTTCTGTCCCTAGTGATGGATACCAACCATAAAGGGCCCAGTTTCTGTCCCTAGTGATGGACACCAACCATAAAGGGCCCAGTTTCTGTCCCTAGTGATGAATACTGACCATAAAGGGCCCAGTTTCTGTCCCTTGTGATGGACACCAACCATAAAGGGCCCAGTTTCTGTCCCTAGTGATGGACACCAACCATAAAGGGCCCAGTTTCTGTCCCTAGTGATGGACACCAACCATAAAGGGCCCAGTTTCTGTCCCTAGTGATGAATACTGACCAAAAAGGGCCCAGTTTCTGTCCCTAGTGATGAATACTGACCATGAAGGGCCCAGTTTCTGTCCCTAGTGATGAATACTGACCATAAAGGGCCCAGTTTCTGTCCCTAGTGATGAATACTGACCATAAAGGGCCCAGTTTCTGTCACTAGTGATGAATACTGACCATAAAGGGCCCCGTTTCTGTCCCTAGTGATGAATACTGACCATAAAGGGCCCAGTTTCTGTCCCTATTGATGAATACTGACCATAAAGGGCCCAGTTTCTGTCCCTATTGATGAATACTGATCATAAAGGGCCCAGTTTCTGTCCCTAGTGATGAATACTGATCATAAAGGGCCCAGTGTCTGTCCCTATTGATGAATACTGATCATAAAGGGCCCAGTGTCTGTCCCTATTGATGAATACTGACCATAAAGGGCCCAGTTTCTGTCCCTATTGATGAATACTGATCATAAAGGGCCCAGTTTCTGTCCCTAGTGATGAATACTGACCATAAAGGGCCCAGTTTCTGTCCCTAGTGATGGACACCAACCATAAAGGGCCCAGTTTCTGTCCCTAGTGATGGATACCAACCATAAAGGGCCCAGTTTCTGTCCCTAGTGATGGACACCAACCATAAAGGGCCCAGTTTCTGTCCCTAGTGATGAATACTGACCATAAAGGGCCCAGTTTCTGTCCCTTGTGATGGACACCAACCATAAAGGGCCCAGTTTCTGTCCCTAGTGATGGACACCAACCATAAAGGGCCCAGTTTCTGTCCCTAGTGATGGACACCAACCATAAAGGGCCCAGTTTCTGTCCCTAGTGATGAATACTGACCATAAAGGGCCCAGTTTCTGTCCCTAGTGATGAATACTGACCATGAAGGGCCCAGTTTCTGTCCCTAGTGATGAATACTGACCATAAAGGGCCCAGTTTCTGTCCCTAGTGATGAATACTGACCATAAAGGGCCCAGTTTCTGTCCCTAGTGATGAATACTGACCATAAAGGGCCCAGTTTCTGTCCCTAGTGATGAATACTAACAATAAAGGGCCCAGTTTCTGTCCCTAGTGATGAATACTGACCATAAAGTGCCCAGTTTCTGTCCCTAGTGATGAATACTGACCATAAAGGGCCCAGTTTCTGTCACTAGTGATGAATACTGACCATAAAGGGCCCCGTTTCTGTCCCTAGTGATGAATACTGACCATAAAGGGCCCAGTTTCTGTCCCTATTGATGAATACTGACCATAAAGGGCCCAGTTTCTGTCCCTATTGATGAATACTGATCATAAAGGGCCCAGTTTCTGTCCCTAGTGATGAATACTGATCATAAAGGGCCCAGTTTCTGTCCCTATTGATGAATACTGATCATAAAGGGCCCAGTGTCTGTCCCTATTGATGAATACTGACCATAAAGGGCCCAGTTTCTGTCCCTATTGATGAATACTGATCATAAAGGGCCCAGTTTCTGTCCCTAGTGATGAATACTGACCATAAAGGGCCCAGTTTCTGTCCCTAGTGATGGACACCAACCATAAAGGGCCCAGTTTCTGTCCCTAGTGATGGATACCAACCATAAAGGGCCCAGTTTCTGTCCCTAGTGATGGACACCAACCATAAAGGGCCCAGTTTCTGTCCCTAGTGATGAATACTGACCATAAAGGGCCCAGTTTCTGTCCCTTGTGATGGACACCAACCATAAAGGGCCCAGTTTCTGTCCCTAGTGATGGACACCAACCATAAAGGGCCCAGTTTCTGTCCCTAGTGATGGACACCAACCATAAAGGGCCCAGTTTCTGTCCCTAGTGATGAATACTGACCATAAAGGGCCCAGTTTCTGTCCCTAGTGATGAATACTGACCATGAAGGGCCCAGTTTCTGTCCCTAGTGATGAATACTGACCATAAAGGGCCCAGTTTCTGTCCCTAGTGATGAATACTGACCATAAAGGGCCCAGTTTCTGTCCCTAGTGATGAATACTGACCATAAAGGGCCCAGTTTCTGTCCCTAGTGATGAATACTGACCATAAAGGGCCCAGTTTCTGTCCCTAGTGATGAATACTAACAATAAAGGGCCCAGTTTCTGTCCCTAGTGATGAATACTGACCATAAAGGGCCCGTTTCTGTCCCTAGTGATGAATACTGACCATAAAGGGCCCAGTTTCTGTCCCTAGTGATGAATACTGATCATAAAGGGCCCAGTTTCTGTCCCTAGTGATGGACACCAACCATAAAGGGCCCAGTTTCTGTCCCTAGTGACGGACACCAACCATAAAGGGCCCAATTTCTGTCCCTAGTGATGGACACCAACCATAAAGGGCCCAGTTTCTGTCCCTAGTGATGAATACTGACCATAAAGGGCCCAGTTTCTGTCCCTAGTGATGAATACTGACCATAAAGGGCCCAGTTTCTGTCCCTAGTGATGAATACTGACCATAAAGGGCCCAGTTTCTGTCCCTAGTAATGAATACTGACCATAAAGGGCCCAGTTTCTGTCCCTAGTGATGAATACTGACAATAAAGGGCCCAGTTTCTGTCCCTAGTGATGAATACTGACCATAAAGGGCCCAAGTTTCTGTCCCTATTGATGAATACTGATCATAAAGGGCCCAGTTTCTGTCCCTAGTGATGAATACTGACCATAAAGGGCCCCGTTTCTGTCCCTAGTGATGAATACTGACCATAAAGGGCCCAGTTTCTGTCCCTAGTGATGAATACTGATCGTAAAGGGCCCAGTTTCTGTCCCTAGTGATGAATACTGACCATAAAGGGCCCAGTTTCTGTCCCTAGTGATGGACACCAACCATAAAGGGCCCAGTTTCTGTCCCTAGTGATGGATACCAACCATAAAGGGCCCAGTTTCTGTCCCTAGTGATGGACACCAACCATAAAGGGCCCAGTTTCTGTCCCTAGTGATGAATACTGACCATAAAGGGCCCAGTTTCTGTCCCTTGTGATGGACACCAACCATAAAGGGCCCAGTTTCTGTCCCTAGTGATGGACACCAACCATAAAGGGCCCAGTTTCTGTCCCTAGTGATGAATACTGACCATAAAGGGCCCAGTTTCTGTCCCTAGTGATGAATACTGACCATGAAGGGCCCAGTTTCTGTCCCTAGTGATGAATACTGACCATAAAGGGCCCAGTTTCTGTCCCTAGTGATGAATACTGACCATAAAGGGCCCAGTTTCTGTCCCTAGTGATGAATACTGACCATAAAGGGCCCAGTTTCTGTCCCTAGTGATGGACACCAACCATAAAGGGCCCAGTTTCTGTCCCTAGTGATGAATACTAACAATAAAGGGCCCAGTTTCTGTCCCTAGTGATGAATACTGACCATAAAGGGCCCAGTTTCTGTCCCTAGTGATGAATACTGACCATAAAGGGCCCAGTTTCTGTCCCTAGTGATGAATACTGATCATAAAGGGCCCAGTTTCTGTCCCTAGTGATGGACACCAACCATAAAGGGCCCAATTTCTGTCCCTAGTGATGGACACCAACCATAAAGGGCCCAGTTTCTGTCCCTAGTGATGAATACTGACCATAAAGGGCCCAGTTTCTGTCCCTAGTGATGAATACTGACCATAAAGGGCCCAGTTTCTGTCCCTAGTGATGAATACTGACCATAAAGGGCCCAGTTTCTGTCCCTAGTAATGAATACTGACCATAAAGGGCCCAGTTTCTGTCCCTAGTGATGAATACTGACAATAAAGGGCCCAGTTTCTGTCCCTAGTGATGAATACTGACCATAAAGGGCCCAAGTTTCTGTCCCTATTGATGAATACTGATCATAAAGGGCCCAGTTTCTGTCCCTAGTGATGAATACTGACCATAAAGGGCCCCGTTTCTGTCCCTAGTGATGAATACTGACCATAAAGGGCCCAGTTTCTGTCCCTAGTGATGAATACTGATCGTAAAGGGCCCAGTTTCTGTCCCTAGTGATGAATACTGACCATAAAGGGCCCAGTTTCTGTCCCTAGTGATGGACACCAACCATAAAGGGCCCAGTTTCTGTCCCTAGTGATGGATACCAACCATAAAGGGCCCAGTTTCTGTCCCTAGTGATGGACACCAACCATAAAGGGCCCAGTTTCTGTCCCTAGTGATGAATACTGACCATAAAGGGCCCAGTTTCTGTCCCTAGTGATGAATACTGACCATAAAGGGCCCAGTTTCTGTCCCTAGTGATGAATACTGACCATAAAGGGCCCAGTTTCTGTCCCTAGTGATGGACACCAACCATAAAGGGCCCAGTTTCTGTCCCTATTGATGAATACTGATCATAAAGGGCCCAGTTTCTGTCCCTATTGATGAATACTGACCATAAAGGGCCCAGTTTCTGTCCCTATTGATGAATACTGATCATAAAGGGCCCAGTTTCTGTCCCTAGTGATGAATACTGACCATAAAGGGCCCAGTTTCTGTCCCTAGTGATGGACACCAACCATAAAGGGCCCAGTTTCTGTCCCTAGTGATGGACACCAACCATAAAGGGCCCAGTTTCTGTCCCTAGTGATGGACACCAACCATAAAGGGCCCAGTTTCTGTCCCTAGTGATGAATACTGACCATAAAGGGCCCAGTTTCTGTCCCTTGTGATGGACACCAACCATAAAGGGCCCAGTTTCTGTCCCTAGTGATGGACACCAACCATAAAGGGCCCAGTTTCTGTCCCTAGTGATGGACACCAACCATAAAGGGCCCAGTTTCTGTCCCTATTGATGAATACTGATCATAAAGGGCCCAGTGTCTGTCCCTAGTGATGAATACTGACCATAAAGGGCCCAGTTTCTGTCCCTAGTGATGAATACTGACCATAAAGGGCCCAGTTTCTGTCCCTAGTGATGAATACTGACCATAAAGGGCCCAGTTTCTGTCCCTAGTGATGGACACCAACCATAAAGGGCCCAGTTTCTGTCCCTAGTGATGAATACTGACCATAAAGGGCCCAGTTTCTGTCCCTAGTGATGAATACTGACCATAAAGGGCCCAGTTTCTGTCCCTAGTGATGAATACTGACCATAAAGGGCCCAGTTTCTGTCCCTAGTGATGAATACTGACCATAAAGGGCCCAGTTTCTGTCCCTAGTGATGGACACCAACCATAAAGGGCCCAGTTTACCAGTCTGACACCGAGATCAAATCAAATTTACTGTATTATTGACTGTATGTTTGTTTTGCTCCATGTGTAACTCTGTCGTTGTATGTGTCGAACTGCTTTGCTTTATCTCGGCCAGGTCGCAATTGTAAATGAGAACTTGTTCTCAACTTGCCTACCTGGTTAAATAAAGGTTAAATAAAATAAATAAATCAATTTTTATTTGTCACATGCTTGGTAAACAACGGGTGTGAATGCTGACTTATGTGTCCTTCCCAACAACGCAGATGCAGGGTCAGTTGTAAGTCCAGGTAGCTATTTGGTTAACTATTTAACTAACTATTGTTATGTCTTGGGGATAGAAGCTGTTCAGGGTCCTGTTGGTTCCAGACTTGGTGCTAGGTACTGCTTGCCTTGGTGCATCGGTACTGCTTGCCTTGGTGCATCGGTACTGCTTGCCTTGGTGCTAGGTACTGCTTGCCTTGGTGCATCGGTACTGCTTGCCTTGGCGCTAGGTACTGCTTGCCATGGTGCTAGGTACTGCTTGCCTTGGTGCATCGGTACTGCTTGCCTTGGTGATAGCTCCTGCTTGCCTTGGTGCTAGGTACTGCTTGCCTTGGTGCATCGGTACTGCTTGCCTTGGGGCTAGGTACTGCTTGCCTTGGTGCATCGGTACTGCTTGCCTTGGTGCTAGGTACTGCTTGCCTTGGTGCATCGGTACTGCGTTCCTTGGTGCTAGGTACTGCTTGCCTTGGTGCTAGGTACTGCTTGCCTTGGTGCTAGGTACTGCTTGCCTTGGTGCTAGGTCCTGCTTGCCTTGGGGCTAGGTACTGCTTGCCTTGGTGCATCGGTACTGCTTGCCTTGGTGCTAGGTACTGCTTGCCTTGGTGCATCGGTACTGCTTGCCTTGGTGCGTCGGTACTGCTTGCCTTGATGCTTGGTACTGCTTGCCTTGGTGCTAGGTACTGCTTGCCTTGGTGCTAGGTACTGCTTGCCTTGGTGCTAGGTACTGCTTGCCTTGGTGCATCGGTACTGCTTGCCTTGGTGTATCGGTACTGCTTGCCTTGGTGCTAGTTTGCTTGTGCATCGGTACTGCTTGCCTTGGTGCATCGGTACTGCTTGCCGGTACTGCTTGCCTTGGTGCAGGTACTGCTTGCCTTGGTGCTAGGTACTGCTTGCCTTGGTGCTAGGTACTGCTTGCCTTGGTGCATCGGTACTGCTTGCCTTGGTGCTAGGTCCTGCTTGCCTTGGGGCTAGGTACTGCTTGCCTTGGTGCATCGGTACTGCTTGCCTTGGTGCTAGGTACTGCTTGCCTTGGTGCATCGGTACTGCTTGCCTTGGTGCATCGGTACTGCTTGCCTTGGTGCATCGGTACTGCTTGCCTTGGTGCATCGGTACTGCTTGCCTTGGTGCTAGGTACTGCTTGCCTTGGTGCTAGGTCCTGCTTGCCTTGGTGCTAGGTACTGCTTGCCTTGGTGCATCGGTACTGCTTGCCTTGGTGCTAGTTACTGCTTGCCTTGGCGCATAGGTACTGCTTGCCTTGGCGCATCGGTACTGCTTGCCTTGGTGCATCGGTACTGCTTGCCTTGGTGCATCGGTACTGCTTGCCTTGGTGCTAGGTACTGCTTGCCTTGGTGCTAGGTACTGCTTGCCTTGGTGCTAGGTATGCTTGCCTTGGTGCTAGGTACTGCTTGCCTTGGTGCTAGGTACTGCTTGCCTTGGTGCATCGGTACTGCTTGCCTTGGTGCATCGGTACTGCTTGCCTTGGTGCTAGGTACTGCTTGCCTTGGTGCATCGGTACTGCTTGCCTTGGTGCATCGGTACTGCTTGCCTTGGTGCTAGGTACTGCTTGCCTTGGTGCTAGGTACTGCTTGTCTTGGTGCATCGGTACTGCTTGCCTTGGTGCATCGGTACTGCTTGCCTTGGTGCTAGGTACTGCTTGCCTTGGTGCAACGGTACTGCTTGCCTTGGTGCTAGGTACTGCTTGCCTTGGTGCTAGGTACTGCTTGCCTTGGTGCATCGGTACTGCTTGCCTTGGTGCATCGGTACTGCTTGCCTTGGTGCATCGGTACTGCTTGCCTTGGTGCTAGGTACTGCTTGCCTTGGTGCTAGGTACTGCTTGCCTTGGTGCTAGGTACTGCTTGCCTTGGTGCTAGGTACTGCTTGCCTTGGTGCTAGGTACTGCTTGCCTTGGTTCGGTACTGCTTGCCTTGGTGCATCGGTACTGCTTGCCTTGGTGCTAGGTACTGCTTGCCTTGGTGCATCGGTACTGCTTGCCTTGGTGCATCGGGTACTGCTTGCCTTGGTGCTAGGTACTGCTTGCCTTGGTGCTAGGTACTGCTTGCCTTGGTGCTAGGTACTGCTTGCCTTGGTGCTAGGTACTGCTTGCCTTGGTGCTAGGTACTGCTTGCCTTGGTGCATCGGTACTGCTTGCCTTGGTGCATCGGTACTGCTTGCCTTGGCGCATAGGTACTGCTTGCCTTGGTGCATCGGTACTGCTTGCCTTGGTGCTAGGTACTGCTTGCCTTGGTGTATCGGTACTGCTTGCCTTGGTGCTAGGTACTGCTTGCCTTGGTGCTCGGTACTGCTTGCCTTGGTGCTAGGTACTGCTTGCCTTGGTGCATCGGTACTGCTTGCCTTGGTGCATCGGTACTGCTTGCCTTGGTGCTAGGTACTGCTTGCCTTGGTGCATCGGTACTGCTTGCCTTGGTGCATCGGTACTGCTTGCCTTGGTTCATCGGTACTGCTTGCCTTGGTGCATCGGTACTGCTTGCCTTGGTGCTAGGTACTGCTTGCCTTGGCGCTAGGTACTGCTTGCCTTGGTGCATTGGTACTGCTTGCCTTGGTGCTAGGTACTGCTTGCCTTGGTGCTAGGTACTGCTTGCCTTGGTACATTGGTACTGCTTGCCTTGGTGCTAGGTACTGCTTGCCTTGGTGCATCGGTACTGCTTGCCTTGGTGCATCGGTACTGCTTGCCTTGGTGTATAGGTACTGCTTGCCTTGGTGCATAGGTACTGCTTGCCTTGGTGCTAGGTACTGCTTGCCTTGGTTCATCGGTACTGCTTGCCTTGGTGCATCGGTACTGCTTGCCTTGGTGCTAGGTACTGCTTGCCTTGGCGCTAGGTACTGCTTGCCTTGGTGCATTGGTACTGCTTGCCTTGGTGCTAGGTACTGCTTGCCTTGGTGCTAGGTACTGCTTGCCTTGGTACATTGGTACTGCTTGCCTTGGTGCTAGGTACTGCTTGCCTTGGTGCATCGATACTGCTTGCCTTGGTGCATCGGTACTGCTTGCCTTGGTGTATAGGTACTGCTTGCCTTGGTGCATAGGTACTGCTTGCCTTGGTGCTAGGTACTGCTTGCCTTGGTGCATCGGTACTGCTTGCCTTGGTGCATCGGTACTGCTTGCCTTAGTGCTAGGTACTGCTTGCCTTGGTGCTAGGTACTGCTTGCCTTGGTGCTTGTTACTGCTTGCCTTGGTGCATCGGTACTGCTTGCCTTGGCGCATCGGTACTGCTTGCCTTGGCGCATAGGTAATGCTTGCCTTGGTGCATCGGTACTGCTTGCCTTGGTGCTAGGTACTGCTTGCCTTGGTGTATCGGTACTGCTTGCCTTGGTGCTAGGTACTGCTTGCCTTGGTGCTCGGTACTGCTTGCCTTGGTGCTAGGTACTGCTTGCCTTGGTGCATCGGTACTGCTTGCCTTGGTGCATCGGTACTGCTTGCCTTGGTGCTAGGTACTGCTTGCCTTGGTGCATCGGTACTGCTTGCCTTGGTGCATCGGTACTGCTTGCCTTGGTTCATCGGTACTGCTTGCCTTGGTGCATCGGTACTGCTTGCCTTGGTGCTAGGTACTGCTTGCCTTGGCGCTAGGTACTGCTTGCCTTGGTGCATTGGTACTGCTTGCCTTGGTGCTAGGTACTGCTTGCCTTGGTGCTAGGTACTGCTTGCCTTGGTACATTGGTACTGCTTGCCTTGGTGCTAGGTACTGCTTGCCTTGGTGCATCGGTACTGCTTGCCTTGGTGCATCGGTACTGCTTGCCTTGGTGTATAGGTACTGCTTGCCTTGGTGCATAGGTACTGCTTGCCTTGGTGCTAGGTACTGCTTGCCTTGGTGCATCGGTACTGCTTGCCTTGGTGCATCGGTACTGCTTGCCTTAGTGCTAGGTACTGCTTGCCTTGGTGCTAGGTACTGCTTGCCTTGGTGCTAGGTACTGCTTGCCTTGGTGCTAGGTACTGCTTGTTCTCTGTGGTGCCTACGTTGGATCTATCTATCTCCTTCCCCTTTCTGACACCCAGGTGGCGACACGCATCTCTGCATGCCTGGCAGATATCTCAGCTTGGATGTCAGTCCATCACTTCAAGCTCAACCTCGGCCTGCCCGCTCCAAGCCCTCTCCATCACGGGTTGACAACTCCACGGTGTCCCCCTCCCAGAGTGCAAAGAACTTTGGCGTGACCCTGGACAACACCCTGACGTTCTCTGCAAACATCAAAGCAGTGACTCACTCCTGCAGGTTCATGCTCTACAACCGTAGTGTACGACCTTACATCACACAGGAAGTGGTGCAGGTCCTAATCCAGGCACTTGTCATCTCCCGTCTGGACTACTGCAAACAGCTGTTGGCTGAGCTCACTACTTGTGCTATCAAACCCCTGCAACTTATCTAGCATGCTTGCAGCCCACCTGGTGTTCAACCTTCCCAAGTCCTCCCATATCACTCCGCTCCTCCACACACTCCACTACAAGACCATGGTACTTGAATACAGAGCAGTAGGAGGAACTGCCCCTCCCTGTTACCTTCTGTCACCTCTGGTCTCCTGGCCCTCCCACCCCTACAGGAGGCAGCTCCCACTAGCACTAACTTTGCTGATAAATACTTTATTGAGGAGGGGTAGAGGGCTTCAGGGGTAGAGGGCTGTAGGGCTGGAGGGGTGGAACAAAGTTTAACAGAGTTCAAGTGCAGGCCAGATGACTGAGAGAGAGGTGAAGAGGACAGCAGGCCCTAGGCTACTTCAGGGGCATTTAAGCCCTCTGCTCTGGGGGACTTGAGCCCCCTGCTCTGGGGGACTGGAGCCCTCTGCTCTTGGGGGACTGGAGTCCTCTGCTCTTGGGGACTGGAGCCCTCTGCTCTTGGGGACTGGAGCCCTCTGCTCTTGGGGACTGGAGTCCTCTGCTCTTGGGGACTGGAGCCCTCTGCTCTTGGGGACTGGAGTCCTCTGCTCTTGGGGAATGGAGCCCTCTGCTCTTGGGGACTGGAGCCCTCTGCTCTTGGGGACTGGAGCCCTCTGCTCTGGGGATTGGAGCCTAGGCTACTTCAGGGGGATTGGAGCCTAGGCTACTTCAGGGGGATTGGAGCCTAGGCTACTTCAGAGGGATTGGAGCCTAGGCTACTTCGGGGGGATTGGAGCCTAGGCTACTCGGGGGATTGGAGCCTAGGCCACTTCGGGGGGATTGGAGCCTAGGCTACTTCAGGGGATTGGAGCCTAGGCTACTTCGGGGGGATTGGAGCCTAGGCTACTTCTGGGGGATTGGAGCCTAGGCTACTTCAGGGGGATTGGAGCCTAGGCTACTTCAGGGGGATTGGAGCCCAGGCTACTTGGGGGATTGGAGCCTAGGCTACTCGGGGATTGGAGCCTAGGCTACTTGGGGGATTGGAGCCTAGGCTACTTCAGGGGGATTGAAGCATAGGCTACCAGGGGATTGGAGCCTAGGCTACTTCAGGGGATTGGAGCCCAGGCCACTTCAGGGGATTGGAGCCTAGGCTACTTCAGGGGATTGGAGCCTAGGCTAATTCAGGGGATTGGAGCCTAGGCTACTTCAGGGGGATTGGAGCCTAGGCTACTTCAGGGGATTGGAGTCTAGGCTACTTCAGGGGGATTGGAGCCTAGGCTACTTCAGGGGGATTGGAGCCTAGGCTACTTCAGGGGGATTGGAGCCAGGCTACTTCAGGGGATTGGAGCCTAGGCTACTTCAGGGGGATTGGAGCCTAGGCTACTTCAGGGGGATTGGAGCCTAGGCTACTTCAGGGGGATTGGAGCCTAGGCTACTTCAGGGGGATTGGAGCCTAGGCTACTTCAGGGGGATTGGAGCCTAGGCTAATTCAGGGGGATTGGAGCCTAGGCTAGCCAGGCAGTTTCAGCCAGAGATGGTCTTATAATATTGATACAGGCTTTGGATCAGCATCCCCTGAAGGTGAAAACTACTGCATGTTTAGTTGCAGTGTTATGAGTTTATTATTTTTCCTATGTTCTTCTGAGTTGATGGGTGGGGGGTGCTGAATATTCAATATATAAACTAGCTTTATTAATAGTACAATACATGTAGTAGCTTAACATGGCATTTCATAACTCCTGATGATTAATGTAGAGGTAGCAACTACGAACTGTTTAATAACTTGGCTTGACTGACCAAACGCCTCCCTGCCATCCCAGATCTCCTATGGTTTACTCTGTTGGTGTGTTTTACTAGTCTGTTAACAGCTCCTGATGGAGGTTTTAAACAACACTGGTCCCTTTCATGGTTAGGGTAATGCTAGCTAGCTCCTTCCTGTCTTGGCAAGACAATGAAATTGTTATTGGGCCAGTCGGTCAGGAGCCGGTCAGAACAATTAAACTGTTATTGGGTCGGTCAAGAGCCGGTCAGAACAATATGCTTCAAAAGACGTCTTCTCTTTCACCAAGGTGTCAGGGACGTGTTATATCCTCTCACCTCAGCCACCCAGCCACCCAGCCCCCCAGCTCCCTAGCCACCCAGCCCCTCAGCCCCCTAGCCACCCAGCCCCCCAGCCCCCTAGCCACCCAGCCACCCAGCCCCCTAGCCACCCAGCCCCCCAGCCACCCAGCCACCCAGCCCCCCAGCCCCCTAGCCCCCAGCCCCCTAGCCCCCTAGCCACCCAGCCCCTCAGCCCCCCAGCTCCCTAGCCACCCAGCCCCTCAGCCCCCTAGCCACCCAGCCCCCAGCCCCCTAGCCACCCAGCCACCCAGCCCCCTAGCCACCCAGCCCCCAGCCACCCAGCCCCCAGCCCCCTAGCCCCCAGCCCCCTAGCCCCCTAGCCACCCAGCCCCTCAGCCCCCTAGCCCCCTAGCCCCCCAGCCACCCAGCCCCCAGCCACCCAGCCCCCAGCCCCCTAGCCACCCAGCCCCCCAGCCACCCAGCCCCCTAGCCACCCAGCCCCACAGCCCCTCAGCCACCCAGCCCCCTAGCCACCCAGCCCCCTAGCCACCCAGCCCCCTAGCCCCTCAGCCACCCAGCCCCCTAGCCCCCAGCCACCCAGCCCCTAGCCACCCAGCCCCTAGCCCCCAGCCCCCAGCCCCCTAGCCACCCAGCCACCCAGCCACCCAGCCCCCTAGCCACCCAGCCCCCAGCCCCCTAGCCACCCAGCCCCACAGCCCCTCAGCCACCCAGCCCCCCAGCCCCTAGCCACCCAGCCCCACAGCCCCTCAGCCCCCAGCCACCCAGCCCCCTAGCCACCCAGCCCCCCCAGCCCCCCAGCCCCCTAGCCACCCAGCCCCCTAGCCACCCAGCCCCCCAGCCCCTCAGCCCCCAAGCCACCCAGCCCCCTAGCCCCCAGCCACCCAGCCCCCTAGCCACCCAGCCCCCCCAGCCCCCCAGCCCCTAGCCCCCAGCCACCCAGCCCCCAGCCACCCAGCCCCCTAGCCACCAAGCCCCTCAGCCACCCAGCCACCCAGCCACCCAGCCCCCAGCCACCCAGCCCCATAGCCACCCAGCCCCCTAGCCACCCAGCCCCCTAGCCCCCAGCCACATAGCCCCCCAGCCCCCTAGCCACCCAGCCCCCCCAGCCCCCTAGCCACCCAGCCCCCTAGCCACCCAGCCCCCCAGCCACCCAGCCCCCTAGCCCCCCAGCCCCTCAGCCCCCCAACAACCCAGCCACCCAGCCCCCCAGCCCCCTAGCCACCCAGCCACCCAGCCCCTAGCCACCCAGCCCCCTAGCCACCCAGCCCCCAGCCACCCGGCAACCCTGGCTGCTCCCAGGCACCCAGCCCCTGAGCCACCGAGTCCCCCAAGTCACCCGGCCACCCCGGCTGCTCCCAGCCCCCCCAACCATCCAGCCACCCCGGCTGCTCCCAGCCCCTCCAACCATCCAGCCACCCCGGCTGCTCCCAGCCACCCCACCCACCCAGCCCCTTCCGCTCTGCAACCCCCAGCCACTCGGCCACCCCACCCACTCAGCCCCTTCCACTCTGCAACCCCCAGCCACCCCACCCACTCAGCCCCTTCCGCTCTGCAACCCCCAGCCACTCGGCCACCCCACCCACTCAGCCCCTTCCGCTCTGCAACCCCCAGCCACTCGGCCACCCCACCCACTCAGCCCCTTCCTCTCTGCAACCCCCAGCCACTCGGCCACCCCACCCACCCACTCAGCCCCTTCCGCTCTGCAACCCCCAGCCACTCGGCCACCCCACCCACCCACTCAGCCCCTTCCGCTCTGCAACCCCCAGCCACCCCACCCACCCACTCAGCCCCTTCCGCTCTGCAACCCCCAGCCACTCGGCCACCCACTCAGCCCCTTCCGCTCTGCAACCCCCAGCCACTCGGCCACCCCACCCACCCAGCCCCTTCCGCTCTGCAACCCCCAGCCACTCGGCCACCCCGGCTCCGGAACCTAGTCAGGGAAGTGCAATCTAAGGCCCCGCTCGTCAACATTTATGACGGTGAGGTACAGTATATAGATGTAAATGATGGTTAAAGGACTGACTGTTAGAATCAGTGTGCCATTTTCCCACGACATTCAACATCTATTCAACTTCTAAGAGAGTTCCAGCATTCCTCTCACTGCTGACGGACTGGCTGTTAACCTCTTCGGTGTCCCTTCCACGGGACGGTTGAGCTAACGTAGGCTAATGCGATTAGCATTAAGTAACAAGAACATTTCCCAGGACATAGACATATCTGATATTGGCAGAAAGCTTGAATTCTTGTTAATCTAACTACACTGTCCAATTTTCAGTAGCTATTACAGTGAAATAATACCATGCTATTGTTTGAGGAGAGTTGCACAGTTATGAACTTGAAAATGTATTAGTAAACCATTTAGGCACATTTGGGCAGTCTTGATACAACATTTTAATCAGCAATGCAATGGTTCATTGGATCAGTCTACAACTTTGCACATACATTTCTGCCATCTATTGGCCAAAATTGAAATCGCACATGGGCTGGAAAAATACATTATGGCCTTTCTCTTGCTTTTCAAAGATGACGGTACAAAAACAATAGAACGGTTGTTTTTTTCTTTGTATTATGTTTTACCAGATCTAATGTGTTATGTTCTAATGCATTCCTTTCACATTAACACAAACTTCAAAGTATTTCCTTTCAAATGGTACCAAGAATATGCATATCCTTGCTTCAAGTCCTGCAGGGTGTGAAGAGAGACAGGAGTTGAACTGTTTCGGAGTAGGGCCTTCCCATCAGGGTGACTGTGAAGAGACAGGAGTGGAACTGTTTTGGGGTGGGGCCTTCCCATCAGGGTGACTGTGAAGAGACAGGTGTTGAACTGTCTCGGGGTGGGGCCTTCCCATCAGGGTGACTGTGAAGAGACAGGAGTGGAACTGTGTCGGGGTGGGTCCTTCGCATCAGGGTGACTGTGAAGAGAGACAGGAGTTGAACTGTGTCTGGGTGGGGCCTTCCCATCAGGGTGACTGTGAAGAGAGACAGGAGTTGAACTGTCTCGGAGTGGGGCCTTCCCATCAGGGTGACTGTGAAGAGACAGGAGTTGAACTGTGTCGGGGTGGGGCCTTCCCATCAGGGTGACTGTGAAGAGACAGGAGTTGAACTGTGTCGGGGTGGGGCCTTCCCATCAGGGTGACTGTGAAGAGACAGGAGTTGAACTGTGTCGGGGTGGGGCCTTCCCATCAGGGTGACTGTGAAGAGAGACAGGAGTTGAACTGTGTCTGGGTGGGGCCTTCCCATCAGGGTGACTGTGAAGAGAGACAGGAGTGGAACTGTCTCGGAGTGGGGCCTTCCCATCAGGGTGACTGTGAAGAGACAGGAGTTGAACTGTGTCGGGGTGGGGCCTTCCCATCAGGGTGACTGTGAAGAGACAGGAGTTGAACTGTGTCGGGGTGGGGCCTTCCCGTCAGGGTGACTGTGAAGAGAGACAGGAGTTGAACTGTGTCGGGGTGGGGCCTTCCCATCAGGGTGACTGTGAAGAGACAGGAGTTGAACTGTGTCGGGGTGGGGCCTTCCCATCAGGGTGACTGTGAAGAGACAGGAGTTGAACTGTGTCGGGGTGGGGCCTTCCCATCAGGGTGACTGTGAAGAGAGACAGGAGTTGAACTGTGTCTGGGTGGGGCCTTCCCATCAGGGTGACTGTGAAGAGAGACAGGAGTGGAACTGTCTCGGAGTGGGGCCTTCCCATCAGGGTGACTGTGAAGAGACAGGAGTTGAACTGTGTCGGGGTGGGGCCTTCCCGTCAGGGTGACTGTGAAGAGAGACAGGAGTTGAACTGTGTCGGGGTGGAGCCTTCCCATCAAGGGTGACTGTGAAGAGAGACAGGAGTTGAACTGTATCGGGGTGGGGCCTTCCCATCAGGGTGACTGTGAAGAGACAGGGCCTTCCCATCAGGGTGACTGTGAAGAGAGACAGGAGTTGAACTGTGTCTGGGTGGGGCCTTCCCATCAGGGTGACTGTGAAGAGAGACAGGAGTTGAACTGTGTCGGGGTGGAGCCTTCCCATCAAGGGTGACTGTGAAGAGAGACAGGAGTTGAACTGTATCGGGGTGGGGCCTTCCCATCAGGGTGACTGTGAAGAGACAGGGCCTTCCCATCAGGGTGACTGTGAAGAGAGACAGGAGTTGAACTGTGTCGGGGTGGGGCCTTCCCGTCAGGGTGACTGTGAAGAGAGACAGGAGTTGAACTGTGTCTGGGTGGGGCCTTCCCATCAGGGTGACTGTGAAGAGACAGGGCCTTCCCATCAGGGTGACTGTGAAGAGAGACAGGAGTTGAACTGTGTCGGGGTGGGTCCTTCGCATCAGGGTGACTGTGAAGAGAGACAGGAGTTGAACTGTCTCGGAGTGGGGCATTCCCATCAGGGTGACTGTGAAGAGAGACAGGAGTTGAACTGTGTCTGGGTGGGGCCTTCCCATCAGGGTGACTGTGAAGAGAGACAGGAGTTGAACTGTGTCGGGGTGGAGCCTTCCCATCAAGGGTGACTGTGAAGAGAGACAGGAGTTGAACTGTGTCGGGGTGGGGCCTTCCCATCAGGGTGACTGTGAAGAGACAGGAGTTGAACTGTGTCGGGGTGGGGCCTTCCCATCAGGGTGACTGTGAAGAGAGACAGGAGTTGAACTGTATCGGGGTGGGGCCTTCCCATCAGGGTGACTGTGAAGAGAGACAGGAGTTGAACTGTGTCGGGGTGGGGCCTTCCCATCAGGGTGACTGTGAAGAGACAGGAGTTGAACTGTTTCGGAGTGGGGCATTCCCATCAGGACGACTGTGAAGAGAGACAGGAGTTGAACTGTGTCTGGGTGGGGCCTTCCCATCAAGGGTGACTGTGAAGAGAGACAGGAGTTGAACTGTGTCGGGGTGGAGCCTTCCCATCAAGGGTGACTGTGAAGAGAGACAGGAGTTGAACTGTATCGGGGTGGGGCCTTCCCATCAGGGTGACTGTGAAGAGACAGGGCCTTCCCATCAGGGTGACTGTGAAGAGAGACAGGAGTTGAACTGTGTCGGGGTGGGGCCTTCCCGTCAGGGTGACTGTGAAGAGAGACAGGAGTTGAACTGTGTCTGGGTGGGGCCTTCCCATCAGGGTGACTGTGAAGAGAGACAGGAGTTGAACTGTGTCGGGGTGGAGCCTTCCCATCAAGGGTGACTGTGAAGAGAGACAGGAGTTGAACTGTATTGGGGTGGGGCCTTCCCATCAGGGTGACTGTGAAGAGACAGGGCCTTCCCATCAGGGTGACTGTGAAGAGAGACAGGAGTTGAACTGTATCGGGGTGGGGCCTTCCCATCAGGGTGACTGTGAAGAGACAGGGCCTTCCCATCAGGGTGACTGTGAAGAGAGACAGGAGTTGAACTGTGTCGGGGTGGGGCCTTCCCATCAGGGTGACTGTGAAGAGACAGGAGTTGAACTGTGTCTGGGTGGGTCCTTCGCATCAGGGTGACTGTGAAGAGAGACAGGAGTTGAACTGTTTCGGAGTAGGGCATTCCCATCAGGGTGACTGTGAAGAGAGACAGGAGTTGAACTGTTTCGGAGTGGGGCATTCCCATCAGGGTGACTGTGAAGAGAGACAGGAGTTGAACTGTGTCGGGGTGGGGCCTTCCCATCAGGGTGACTGTGAAGAGAGACAGGAGTTGAACTGTTTCGGAGTGGGGCATTCCCATCAGGGTGACTGTGAAGAGAGACAGGAGTTGAACTGTTTCGGAGTGGGGCATTCCCATCAGGGTGACTGTGAAGAGAGACAGGAGTTGAACTGTTTCGGAGTGGGGCATTCCCATCAGGGTGACTGTGAAGAGAGACAGGAGTTGAACTGTGTCGGGGTGGGGCCTTCCCATCAGGGTGACTGTGAAGAGAGACAGGAGTTGAACTGTGTCGGGGTGGGTCCTTCCCATCAGGGTGACTGTGAAGAGACAGGGCCTTCCCATCAGGGTGACTGTGAAGAGAGACAGGAGTTGAATTGTGTCTGGGTGGGTCCTTCCAATCAGGGTGACTGTGAAGAGAGACAGGAGTGGAACTGTCTCGGAGTGAGGCCTTCCCATCAGGGTGACTGTGAAGAGAGACAGGAGTTGAACTGTGTCGGGGTGAGGCCTTCCCATCAGGGCGACTGTGAAGAGACAGGGCCTTCCCATCAGGGTGACTGTGAAGAGAGACAGGAGTTGAACTGTTTCTGGGTGGGGCCTTCCCATCAGGGTGACTGTGAAGAGAGACAGGAGTTGAACTGTGTCGGGGTGGGGCCTTCCCATCAGGGCGACTCCTCAAGCTTATTTCTTGTCAAATACTGCAGAATACATAGAGGACAATGACTATATTCAATATGATGAACAAAGACACTATCAATTTCATCTGCTCCAGTATCTACTTCAATACATTTCCTTTTTCAAGGTATTTCACACTTTACCAGAGTATGTTGTGATGAACTCAGACATTCTGGAATATACCAGTCATCTCTCTCATTCAGAACCATTATCAGCTGTATATAGAGTCTTTGTCATATCAACTGTGTGGAGTTTGGAAGCTGATATGATGTTTAGTGAAGTAGACATCTCGGGCTCCAGCGTCACTCTCTACTTCCATCCCTAAGCCTGACCAGCTAGCTGCTACTGTAAATCCTTTTCCTGCTCAACAAAATGCCTTCTTTCTGTTTTGCATTCGGTCTTTTTATACAGTATCATATGGTTCAAATACAGCGTCATTCAGTATGATGTCACAAAGTGATGCTCGTTCAAACAGCAACAGAATATGTTCAATTCTAGCTGCTTCCTGTCTCTTTAAGGCGGCCTGCTTCCTGTCTCTTTAAGGCGGCCTGCTTCCTGTCTCATTAAGGAGGCCTGCTTCCTGTCTCTTTAAGGTGGCCTGCTTCCTGTCTCTTTAAGGCGGCCTGCTTCCTGTCTCATTAAGTAGGCCTGCTTCCTGTCTCTTTAAGGCGGCCTGCTTCCTGTCTCATTAAGGCGGCCTGCTTCCTGTCTCTTTAAGGCGGCCTGCTTCCTGTCTCTTTAAGGCGGCCTGCTTCCTGTCTCTTTAAGGCGGCCTGCTTCCTGTCTCTTTAAGGCGGCCTGCTTCCTGTCTCATTAAGGCGGCCTGCTTCCTGTCTCTTTAAGGCGGCCTGCTTCCTGTCTCATTAAGGCGGCCTGCTTCCTGTCTCTTTAAGGCGGCCTGCTTCCTGTCTCTTTAAGGCGGCCTGCTTCCTGTCTCATTAAGGCGGCCTGCTTCCTGTCTCTTTAAGGCGGCCTGCTTCCTGTCTCTTTAAGGCGGCCTGCTTCCTGTCTCTTTAAGGCGGCCTGCTTCCTGTCTCTTTAAGGCAGTCAAGCCTGCTTCCTGTCTCTTTAAAGCAGTCAAGCCTGCTTCCTGTCTCTTTAAAGCAGTCAAGCCTGCTTCCTGTCTCTTTAAAGCAGTCAAGCCTGCTTCCTGTCTCTTTAAAGCAGTCAAGCCTGCTTCCTGTCTCTTTAAAGCAGTCAAGCCTGCTTCCTGTCTCTTTAAAGCAGTCAAGCCTGCTTCCTGTCTCTTTAAGGCAGTCAAGCCTGCTTCCTGTCTCTTTAAGGCAGTCAAGCCTGCTTCCTGTCTCTTTAAGGCAGTCAAGCCTGCTTCCTGTCTCTTTAAAGCAGTCAAGCCTGCTTCCTGTCTCTTTAAAGCAGTCAAGCCTGCTTCCTGTCTCTTTAAGGCAGTCAAACCTGCTTCCTGTCTCTTTAAAGCAGTCAAGCCTGCTTCCTGTCTCTTTAAAGCAGTCAAGCCTGCTTCCTGTCTCTTTAAAGCAGTCAAGCCTGCTTCCTGTCTCTTTAAAGCAGTCAAGCCTGCTTCCTGTCTCTTTAAGGCAGTCAAACCTGCTTCCTGTCTCTTTAAAGCAGTCAAGCCTGCTTTCTGTCTCTTTAAAGCAGTCAAGCCTGCTTCCTGTCTCTTTAAAGCAGTCAAGCCTGCTTCCTGTCTCTTTAAAGCAGTCAAGCCTGCTTCCTGTCTCTTTAAAGCAGTCAAGCCTGCTTCCTGAGTCTGATGTCAAATCTAATCTAGTCGCTGAATACCTTACTGTGAAATGCTTACAACCCTTAACCAACAATGACAATGTTTTTTTTTAAGTAAGTAAAGAAAATCAATGCTAAATGAATAAATTAAAGTAAGAAAGATATTAACACAATAAAATAACAATAACGAGGCTCAACATTGAGGTACTGGTACAGAGTCAATGTGGAGGCTATATACAGGGTATTACGGTACAGAGCCAATGTGTAGGCTATATACAGGGTATTACGGTACAGAGTCAATGTGGAGGCTATATACAGGGGGAACCGGTACAGAGTCAACGTGGAGGCTATATACAGGGGGTACAGGTACAGAGTCAATGTGGAGGCTATATACAGGGGGTACCGGAACAGAGTCAATGTGGAGGCTATATACAGGGTGTTATGGTACAGAGTCAATGTGGAGGCTATATACAGGGGGTACCGGTACAGAGTCAATGTGGAGGCTATATACAGGGGGTACCGGTACAGAGTCAATGTGGAGGCTATATACAGGGTGTTATGGTACAGAGTCAATGTGGAGGCTATATACAGGGGGTACCGGTACAGAGTCAATGTGGAGGCTATATACAGGGGGTACCGGTACAGAGTCAATGTGAAGGCTATATACAGGGGGTACCGGTACAGAGTCAATTTGGAGGCTATATACAGGGGGTACCGGTACAGAGTCAATGTGGAGGCTATATACAGGGGGTACCGGTACAGAGTCAATGTGGAGGCTATATACAGGGTGTTATGGTACAGAGTCAATGTGGAGGCTATATACAGGGGGTACCGGTACAGAGTCAATGTGGAGGCTATATACAGGGGGTACCGGAACAGAGTCAATGTGGAGGCTATATACAGGGGGTACCGGTACAGAGTCAATGTGGAGGCTATATACAGGGGGTACCGGAACAGAGTCAATGTGGAGGCTATATACAGGGGGTACCAGTACAGAGTCAATGTGGAGGCTATATACAGGGTGTTATGGTACAGAGTCAATGTGGAGGCTATATACAGGGGGTACCGGTACAGAGTCAATGTGGAGTCTATATACAGGGGGTACAGGTACAGAGTCAATGTGGAGGCTATATACAGGGTGTTACGGTACAGAGTCAATGTGGAGGCTATATACAGGGGGTACCGGTACAGAGTCAATGTGGAGGCTATATACAGGGGGTACCGGTACAGAGTCAATGTGGAGGCTATATACAGGGGGTACTGGTACAGAGTCAATGTGGAGGCTATATACAGGGGGTACTGGTACAGAGTCAATGTGGAGGCTATATACAGGGGGTACCGGTACAGAGTCAATGTGGAGGCTATATACAGGGGGTACTGGTACAGAGTCAATGTGGAGGCTATATACAGGGTGTTATGGTACAGAGTCAATGTGGAGGCTATATACAGGGGGTACCGGTACAGAGTCAATGTGGAGGCTATATACAGGGGGTACTGGTACAGAGTCAATGTGGAGGCTATATACAGGGTGTTACGGTACAGAGTCAATGTGGAGGCTATATACAGGGGGGTACCGGTACAGAGTCAATGTGGAGGCTATATACAGGGGGTACCGGTACAGAGTCAATGTGGAGGCTATATACAGGGGGTACCGGTACAGAGTCAATGTGGAGGCTATATACAGGGGGTACCGGTACAGAGTCAATGTGGAGGCTATATACAGGGTGTTACGGTACAGAGTCAATGTGGAGGCTATATACAGGGGGTACCGGTACAGAGTCAATGTGGAGGCTATATACAGGGGGTACCGGTACAGAGTCAATGTGGAGGCTATATACAGGGGGTACCGGTACCGAGTCAATGTGGAGGCTATATACAGGGTGTTATGGTACAGAGTCAATGTGGAGGCTATATACAGGGGGTACCGGTACAGAGTCAATGTGGAGGCTATATACAGGGGGTACTGGTACAGAGTCAATGTGGAGGCTATATACAGGGTGTTACGGTACAGAGTCAATGTGGAGGCTATATACAGGGGATACCGGTACAGAGTCAATGTGGAGGCTATATACAGGGGATAATGGTACAGAGTCAATGTGGAGGCTATATACAGGGGGTACCGGTACAGAGTCAATGTGGAGGCTATATACAGGGTGTTATGGTACAGAGTCAATGTGGAGGCTATATACAGGGTGTTATGGTACAGAGTCAATGTGGAGGCTATATACAGGGGGTACCGGTACAGAGTCAATGTGGAGGCTATATACAGGGGTACTGGTACAGAGTCAATGTGGAGGCTATATACAGGGTGTTACGGTACAGAGTCAATGTGGAGGCTATATACAGGGGATACCGGTACAGAGTCAATGTGGAGGCTATATACAGGGGTACTGGTACAGAGTCAATGTGGAGGCTATATACAGGGGGTACCGGTACAGAGTCAATGTGGAGTCTATATACAGGGGGTACAGGTACAGAGTCAATGTGGAGGCTATATACAGGGTGTTACGGTACAGAGTCAATGTGGAGGCTATATACAGGGGGTACCGGTACAGAGTCAATGTGGAGGCTATATACAGGGGGTACCGGTACAGAGTCAATGTGGAGGCTATATACAGGGGGTACTGGTACAGAGTCAATGTGGAGGCTATATACAGGGGTACTGGTACAGAGTCAATGTGGAGGCTATATACAGGGTGTACCGGTACAGAGTCAATGTGGAGGCTATATACAGGGGGTACTGGTACAGAGTCAATGTGGAGGCTATATACAGGGTGTTATGGTACAGAGTCAATGTGGAGGCTATATACAGGGGGTACCGGTACAGAGTCAATGTGGAGGCTATATACAGGGGGTACCGGTACAGAGTCAATGTGGAGGCTATATACAGGGGGTACCGGTACCGAGTCAATGTGGAGGCTATATACAGGGTGTTATGGTACAGAGTCAATGTGGAGGCTATATACAGGGGGTACCGGTACAGAGTCAATGTGGAGGCTATATACAGGGGGTACTGGTGCAGAGTCAATGTGGAGGCTATATACAGGGTGTTATGGTACAGAGTCAATGTGGAGGCTATATACAGGGGGTACCGGTACAGAGTCAATGTGGAGGCTATATACAGGGGGTACTGGTACAGAGTCAATGTGGAGGCTATATACAGGGTGTTACGGTACAGAGTCAATGTGGAGGCTATATACAGGGGATACCGGTACAGAGTCAATGTGGAGGCTATATACAGGGGGTACCGGTACAGAGTCAATGTGGAGGCTATATACAGGGGGTACCGGTACAGAGTCAATGTGGAGGCTATATACAGGGGGTACCGGTACAGAGTCAATGTGGAGGCTATATACAGGGTGTTACGGTACAGAGTCAATGTGGAGGCTATATACAGGGGTTACCGGTACAGAGTCAATGTGGAGGCTATATACAGGGGGTACCGGTACAGAGTCAATGTGGAGGCTATATACAGGGGGTACCGGTACCGAGTCAATGTGGAGGCTATATACAGGGTGTTATGGTACAGAGTCAATGTGGAGGCTATATACAGGGGGTACCGGTACAGAGTCAATGTGGAGGCTATATACAGGGGGTACTGGTACAGAGTCAATGTGGAGGCTATATACAGGGTGTTACGGTACAGAGTCAATGTGGAGGCTATATACAGGGGATACCGGTACAGAGTCAATGTGGAGGCTATATACAGGGGATAATGGTACAGAGTCAATGTGGAGGCTATATACAGGGGGTACCGGTACAGAGTCAATGTGGAGGCTATATACAGGGTGTTATGGTACAGAGTCAATGTGGAGGCTATATACAGGGTGTTATGGTACAGAGTCAATGTGGAGGCTATATACAGGGGGTACCGGTACAGAGTCAATGTGGAGGCTATATACAGGGGGTACTGGTACAGAGTCAATGTGGAGGCTATATACAGGGTGTTACGGTACAGAGTCAATGTGGAGGCTATATACAGGGGATACCGGTACAGAGTCAATGTGGAGGCTATATACAGGGGGTACTGGTACAGAGTCAATGTGGAGGCTATATACAGGGGGTACCGGTACAGAGTCAATGTGGAGTCTATATACAGGGGGTACAGGTACAGAGTCAATGTGGAGGCTATATACAGGGTGTTACGGTACAGAGTCAATGTGGAGGCTATATACAGGGGGTACCGGTACAGAGTCAATGTGGAGGCTATATACAGGGGGTACCGGTACAGAGTCAATGTGGAGGCTATATACAGGGGGTACTGGTACAGAGTCAATGTGGAGGCTATATACAGGGGTACTGGTACAGAGTCAATGTGGAGGCTATATACAGGGTGTACCTGTACAGAGTCAATGTGGAGGCTATATACAGGGGGTACTGGTACAGAGTCAATGTGGAGGCTATATACAGGGTGTTATGGTACAGAGTCAATGTGGAGGCTATATACAGGGGGTACCGGTACAGAGTCAATGTGGAGGCTATATACAGGGGGTACTGGTACAGAGTCAATGTGGAGGCTATATACAGGGTGTTACGGTACAGAGTCAATGTGGAGGCTATATACAGGGGATACCGGTACAGAGTCAATGTGGAGGCTATATACAGGGGGTACCGGCACAGAGTCAATGTGGAGGCTATATACAGGGGGTACCGGTACAGAGTCAATGTGGAGGCTATATACAGGGGGTACCGGTACAGAGTCAATGTGGAGGCTATATACAGGGTGTTACGGTACAGAGTCAATGTGGAGGCTATCTATATACAGGGGGTACCGGTACAGAGTCAATGTGGAGGCTATATACAGGGGTACCGGTACAGAGTCAATGTGGAGGCTATATACAGGGGGTACCGGTACCGAGTCAATGTGGAGGCTATATACAGGGTGTTATGGTACAGAGTCAATGTGGAGGCTATATACAGGGGGTACCGGTACAGAGTCAATGTGGAGGCTATATACAGGGGGTACTGGTACAGAGTCAATGTGGAGGCTATATACAGGGTGTTACGGTACAGAGTCAATGTGGAGGCTATATACAGGGGATACCGGTACAGAGTCAATGTGGAGGCTATATACAGGGGATAATGGTACAGAGTCAATGTGGAGGCTATATACAGGGGGTACCGGTACAGAGTCAATGTGGAGGCTATATACAGGGTGTTATGGTACAGAGTCAATGTGGAGGCTATATACAGGGTGTTATGGTACAGAGTCAATGTGGAGGCTATATACAGGGGGTACCGGTACAGAGTCAATGTGGAGGCTATATACAGGGGGTACTGGTACAGAGTCAATGTGGAGGCTATATACAGGGTGTTACGGTACAGAGTCAATGTGGAGGCTATATACAGGGGATACCGGTACAGAGTCAATGTGGAGGCTATATACAGGGGGTACTGGTACAGAGTCAATGTGGAGGCTATATACAGGGGGTACCGGTACCGAGTCAATGTGCGAGGATACAGGTTCGTCCAGGTAATTTGTACATGTAGGTAGGGGTGAAGTGACGATGCATAGATAGTAAACAGAGAGTGGCAGCAATGTAAAAAAGGAGGTCAATGTAAATAGTCCAGGAAGCCATTTGTTTATCAGTCTGATGGCTTGGGGGTAGAAGCTGTTCAGCAGTCTGATGGCTTGGGGGTAGAAGCTGTTCAGCAGTCTGATGGCTTGGGGATAGAAGCTGTTCAGCAGTCTGATGGCTTGGGGGTAGAAGCTGTTCAGCAGACTAATGGCTTGGGGGTAGAAGCTGTTCAGCAGTCTGATGGCTTGGGGTAGAAGCTGTTCAGCAGTCTGATGGCTTGGGGGTAGAAGCTGTTCATCAGTCTAATGGCTTGGGGTAGAAGCTGTTCAGCAGTCTGATGGCTTGGGGGTAGAAGCTGTTCAGCAGTCTGATGGCTTGGGGGTAGAAGCTGTTCAGCAGTCTGATGGCTTGGGGGTAGAAGCTGTTCAGCAGTCTGATGGCTTGGGGGTAGAAGCTGTTCAGCAGTCTGATGGCTTGGGGTAGAAGCTGTTCAGCAGACTAATGGCTTGGGGTAGAAGCTGTTCAGCAGTCTAATGGCTTGGGGGTAGAAGCTGTTCAGCAGACTAATGGCTTGGGGGTAGAAGCTGTTCAGCAGTCTAATGGCTTGGGGGTAGAAGCTGTTCAGCAGACTAATGGCTTGGGGGTAGAAGCTGTTCAGCAGTCTAATGGCTTGGGGGTAGAAGCTGTTCAGCAGACTAATGGCTTGGGGGTAGAAGCTGTTCAGCAGTCTAATGGCTTGGGGGTAGAAGCTGTTCAGCAGTCTGATGGCTTGGGGTAGAAGCTGTTCAGCAGTCTGATGGCTTGGGGGTAGAAGCTGTTCAGCAGTCTGATGGCTTGGGGTAGAAGCTGTTCAGCAGTCTGATGGCTTGGGGGTAGAAGCTGTTCAGCAGTCTGATGCAGTCTGATGGCTTGGGGTAGAAGCTGTTCAGCAGTCTGATGGCTTGGGGGTAGAAGCTGTTCAGCAGTCTGATGGCTTGGGGTAGAAGCTGTTCAGCAGTCTGATGGCTTGGGGTAGAAGCTGTTCAGCAGTCTGATGGCTTGGGGTAGAAGCTGTTCAGCAGTCTGGGGGATGGTCTTGGGGGTAGAAGCTGTTCAGCAGTCTGATGGCTTGGGGTAGAAGCTGTTCAGCAGTCTGATGGCTTGGGGGTAGAAGCTGTTCAGCAGTCTGATGGCTTGGGGTAGAAGCTGTTCAGCAGTCTGATGGCTTGGGGGTAGAAGCTGTTCAGCAGTCTGATGGCTTGGGGTAGAAGCTGTTCAGCAGTCTGGTGGCTTGGGGGTAGAAGCTGTTCAGCAGTCTGATGGCTTGGGGTAGAAGCTGTTCAGCAGTCTAATGGCTTGGGGGTAGAAGCTGTTCAGCAGTCTGATGGCTTGGGGTAGAAGCTGTTCAGCAGTCTGGTGGCTTGGGGGTAGAAGCTGTTCATCAGTCTAATGGCTTGGGGGTAGAAGCTGTTCAGCAGTCTGATGGCTTGGGGGTAGAAGCTGTTCAGCAGTCTGGTGGCTTGGGGGTAGAAGCTGTTCATCAGTCTAATGGCTTGGGGGTAGAAGCTGTTCAGCAGTCTGATGGCTTGGGGGTAGAAGCTGTTCAGCAGTCTAATGCAGTCTGATGTACTGGGCCGTACCCTCTGTAGTGCCTTGTGGTCGGATGCCGAGCAGTTGCCATACCAAGCGGTGATGCAACCTGTCAGGGTGGTGCAGCTGTAGAACTTTTTGAGGATCTGAGGACCCATGACAAATGGCCAGGGGATTAAAAGTCTGATGTGATTGGCCAGGGGGTTAATACACGACCGGTGGGTCCCCAGCAGGACGTTTGAGCTAACGTAGGCTAATGTGATTAGCATGAGGTTGTAAGTAACAATAACATTTCCCAGGACATAGACATATCTGATATTGGCAGAGAGCTTAAAATCTTGTTAATCTAACTGTACTGTCCAATTTACAGTAGCTATTACAGTGAAATAATACCATGCTATTGTTTGAGGAGAGTTGAACAGTTATGAACTTGAAAATGTATTAGTAAACCAATTAGGCACATTTGGGCAGTCTTGATACAACATTTTAATCAGCAATGCAATGGTTCATTGGATCAGTCTAAAAAACTTTGCACATCAAATCAAATGTATTTATATAGCCCTTCTTACATCAGCTGATATATCAAAGTGCTGTACAGAAACCCAGCCTAAAACCCCAAACAGCAAGCAATGCAGGTGTAGAAGCACGGTGGCTAAGAAAAACTCCTTAGAAATGCCAAAACCTAGGAAGAAACCTAGAGAGGAACCAGGCTATAGGTGGTGGCCAGTCCTCTTCTGGCTGTGCCGGGTGGAGATTATAACAGAGCATGGCCAAGATGTTCAAATGTTCATAAATGACCAGCAGGGTCAAATAATAATAATCACAGTAGTTGTCGAGGGTGCAACAAGTCAGCACCTCAAGAGTAGATGTCAGTTGGCTTTTCATAGCCGATCATTGAGAGTATCTCTACCGCTCCTGCTGTCTCTAGAGAGTTGAAAACAGCAGGTCTAGGACAGGTAGCACGTCCTGTGAACAGGTCAGAGTTCCATAGCCGCAGGCAGAACAGTTGAAACTGGAGCAGCAGCACGGCCAGGTGGACTGGGGACAGCCAGGAGTCATCACGTCAGGTAGTCCTGAGATATGGTCCTAGGTCTCAGGTCCTCCGAGAGAGAGAAAGAAAGAAAGAGAGAATTAGAGAGAGCATACTTAAATTCACACAAATTCACATACTCCAGATATAACAGACTGACCCTAGCCCCCCGACACATAAAATACTACAGCATAAATACTGGAGGCTGAGACAGGAGGGATCAGGAGACACTGTTGCCCCATCCCATGATACCCCCGGACAGGGCCAAACAGGCAGGATATAACCCCACCCACTTTCCCAAAGCACAGCCCCCACACAACTAGAGGGATATCTTCAACCACCAACTTACCTTCCTGCGACAAGCCCGAGTATAGCCCACAAAGTTCTCCACCACGGCACAACCCAAGGGGGGGCGCCAACCCAGATAGGAAGATCGCATCAGCAACTCAACCAACTCAAGTGACGCACCCCTCCTAGGGACGACATGAAAGAGCACCAGTAAGCCAGTGACTCAGCCCCTGTAATAGGGTTAGAGGCAGAGAATCCCAGTGGAAAGAGGGGAACCGGCCAGACATAGACAGCAAGGGCGGTTCGTTGCTCCAGAGCCTTTCCGTTCACCTTCCCACTCCTGGGCCAGACTACACTCAATCATATGACCCACTGAAGAGATGAGTCTTCAGTAAAGACTTAAAGGTTGAGACCAAGTCACACTGCTACCATCTAGTGGCCAAAATCTATATTGCACCTTGGCTGGAATAATACATTATGGCCTTTCACTTGCATTTCAAAGATGGTGCAAGAAATGCCGTTTTTTCTTTGTATTATCTTTTAACAGATCTAATGTGTTATATTATCCTACATTCATTTCACATTTCCACAATCTTTAAAGTGTTTCCTTTCAATTGGTACCAAGAATATGCATATACATGCTTCAGGTCCTGAGCTACAGGCAGTTAGATTTGGGTGTGTCATTTTAGGTCCTGAGCTACAGGCAGTTAGATTTGGGTGTGTCATTTTAGGTCCTGAGCTACAGGCAGTTAGATTTGGGTATGTCATTTTAGGTGAAAATTGAAAAAAGGGGTCCGGTTTAAAGAAGGCACCAGACAGGTACATACAGATAGGAACATTCTCATTGACTCCAGGTCATTAAATATCAAGTCCTCGCCAGTAACAGGGCACTATATCTCTGGCTGTGTCCCAAATGGCCCCCTACATAGTGGTCAAATGGCCCCCTACATAGGCCCCCTGTTATTATACAGGTCTATTGGTCTTACTGACCGTGAGCCTGTCGGTCTCCTGACCCGGACTAGACAGTCTCCTGACCCCGACTAGACAGTCTACTGACCCGGACTAGACAGTCTACTGACCCCGACTAGACAGTCTCCTGACCCCGACTAGACAGTCTCCTGACCCCGACTAGACAGTCTCCTGACCCCGACTAGACAGTCTCCTGACCCCGACTAGACAGTCTACTGACCCCGACTAGACAGTCTACTGACCCCGACTAGACAGTCTACTGACCCCGACTAGACAGTCTCCTGACCCCGACTAGACAGTCTACTGACCCCGACTAGACAGTCTCCTGACCCCGACTAGACAGTCTCCTGACCCGGACTAGACAGTCTACTGACCCCGACTAGACAGTCTCCTGACCCCGACTAGACAGTCTACTGACCCCGACTAGACAGTCTCCTGACCCCGACTAGACAGTCTCCTGACCCGGACTAGACAGTCTCCTGACCCCGACTAGACAGTCTACTGACCCCGACTAGACAGTCTCCTGACCCCGACTAGACAGTCTCCTGACCCCGACTAGACAGTCTACTGACCCCGACTAGACAGTCTCCTGACCCCGACTAGACAGTCTCCTGACCCGGACTAGACAGTCTCCTGACCCCGACTAGACAGTCTACTGACCCCGACTAGACAGTCTCCTGACCCCGACTAGACAGTCTCCTGACCCCGACTAGACAGTCTCCTGACCCCGACTAGACAGTCTACTGACCCCGACTAGACAGTCTCCTGACCCCGACTAGACAGTCTACTGACCCGGACTAGACAGTCTACTGACCCGGACTAGACAGTCTCCTGACCCGGACTAGACAGTCTCCTGACCCCGACTAGACAGTCTACTGACCCCGACTAGACAGTCTCCTGACCCCGACTAGACAGTCTCCTGACCCCGACTAGACAGTCTCCTGACCCCGACTAGACAGTCTCCTGACCCCGACTAGACAGTCTCCTGACCCCGACTAGACAGTCTCCTGACCCCGACTAGACAAGTCTCCTGACCCCGACTAGACAGTCTCCTGACCCCGACTAGACAGTCTCCTGACCCGGACTAGACAGTCTCCTGACCCCGACTAGACAGTCTACTGACCCCGACTAGACAGTCTACTGACCCCGACTAGACAGTCTCCTGACCCGGACTAGACAGTCTCCTGACCCCGACTACAGTCTCCTGACCCCGACTAGACAGTCTACTGACCCCGACTAGACAGTCTCCTGACCCCGACTAGACAGTCTCCTGACCCCGACTAGACAGTCTCCTGACCCCGACTAGACAGTCTACTGACCCCGACTAGACAGTCTCCTGACCCCGACTAGACAGTCTCCTGACCCCGACTAGACAGTCTCCTGACCCCGACTAGACAGTCTCCTGACCCCGACTAGACAGTCTACTGACCCCGACTAGACAGTCTCCTGACCCCGACTAGACAGTCTCCTGACCCCGACTAGACAGTCTACTGACCCCCGACTAGACAGTCTCCTGACCCCGACTAGACAGTCTCCTGACCCCGACTAGACAGTCTACTGACCCCGACTAGACAGTCTCCTGACCCCGACTAGACAGTCTCCTGACCCCGACTACAGTCTCCTGACCCCGACTAGACAGTCTACTGACCCCGACTAGACAGTCTACTGACCCCGACTAGACAGTCTCCTGACCCGGACTAGACAGTCTCCTGACCCCGACTACAGTCTCCTGACCCCGACTAGACAGTCTCCTGACCCCGACTAGACAGTCTCCTGACCCCGACTAGACAGTCTCCTGACCCCGACTAGACAGTCTCCTGACCCCGACTAGACAGTCTACTGACCCCGACTAGACAGTCTCCTGACCCCGACTAGACAGTCTCCTGACCCCGACTAGACAGTCTCCTGACCCCGACTAGACAGTCTCCTGACCCCGACTAGACAGTCTACTGACCCCGACTAGACAGTCTCCTGACCCCGACTAGACAGTCTACTGACCCCGACTAGACAGTCTCCTGACCCCGACTAGACAGTCTACTGACCCCGACTAGACAGTCTCCTGACCCCGACTAGACAGTCTCCTGACCCCGACTAGACAGTCTCCTGACCCCGACTAGACAGTCTCCTGACCCCGACTAGACAGTCTCCTGACCCCGACTAGACAGTCTCCTGACCCCGACTAGACAGTCTCCTGACCCCGACTAGACAGTCTCCTGACCCCGACTAGACAGTCTCCTGACCCCGACTAGACAAGTCTCCTGACCCCGACTAGACAGTCTCCTGACCCGGACTAGACAGTCTCCTGACCCCGACTAGACAGTCTCCTGACCCCGACTAGACAGTCTCCTGACCCCGACTAGACAGTCTACTGACCCCGACTAGACAGTCTCCTGACCCCGACTAGACAGTCTCCTGACCCCGACTAGACAGTCTCCTGACCCCGACTAGACAGTCTCCTGACCCCGACTAGACAGTCTCCTGACCCCGACTAGACAGTCTCCTGACCCCGACTAGACAGTCTCCTGACCCCGACTAGACAGTCTCCTGACCCCGACTAGACAGTCTCCTGACCCGGGACTAGACAGTCTCCTGACCCCGACTAGACAGTCTCCTGACCCCGACTAGACAGTCTCCTGACCCGACTAGACAGTCTCCTGACCCCGACTAGACAGTCTCCTGACCCGGACTAGACAGTCTCCTGACCCCGACTAGACAGTCTCCTGACCCCGACTAGACAGTCTACTGACCCCGACTAGACAGTCTCCCTGACCGACTAGACAGTCTACTGACCCCGACTAGACAGTCTACTGACCCCGACTAGACAGTCTCCTGACCCGGACTAGACAGTCTCCTGACCCGGACTAGACAGTCTACTGACCCGACCAGACAGTCTCCTGACCCCGACTAGACAGTCTACTGACCCCGACTAGACAGTCTACTGACCCCGACTAGACAGTCTACTGACCCCGACTAGACAGTCTACTGACCCCGACTAGACAGTCTCCTGACCCCGACTAGACAGTCTCCTGACCCCGACTAGACAGTCTCCTGACCCCGACTAGACAGTCTACTGACCCCGACTAGACAGTCTCCTGACCCCGACTAGACAGTCTACTGACCGTGAGGGAAAGTGGAAACGTCGAGGATATGTTGGTTTAGATTTAGTCTGAAATTGTGACGCAACGTGTTCTCAATACCAGGTCTAAATGTCATGGAAGTAAAAAACAACATTTATTGACAAAACATGTTTTTATTAAATAAAACCCATATGTGTAATATAAATAATGAAAAGCTATATAACAAATGTACAGACACCTCAATGGAATGAGAGTCGTTTGTTTCTATAAAACATAAGATATACACAACTCTATGTATTTTCACATATCAAGTACGAATCATTTAATCTAAAACTCATTACAATATTTTATATTTACAATTTCATAGCTTTAATATGGAGGCGTGTTTTATTGTCACTAGGTACGGCTGTAACTGCTGAACACAGTGGGCAGGTTGTCAGTGGGGTAGACCGTAGGGCCGGTCTTCATGGTCGGGGGCCGTTCGATAGAGTCCAGTCACATTGCAGTGTCAGCTCCACCAGGAATATCTTCAGGAGAACCTTGGCAAACTCTTTCCCGACACACATCCTGGAGCCGCTCCGAACGGGATGTAGTTGAAGCGCGAGGAGTCCTCAGAGGACTTGTCCGTGAACCGCTCCGGGTTGAACTCCTCTTTGTTGGGGAACACGTCGGCCACGTCGTGGGTGTCACAGATACTGTAGATCATGGTCCAGCCTTTGGGGATCTGGTAACCCTGGAAACAGAACAGCCCTGTTAGACAACTGGTCTGGAGTTTCACAGTCACTACCCAGTCAAATTGACAGATTAGTATTGCATTCAAATCTGTAAGAAAAGGAGAATTTACATTGAGCTGGAATGTCTTCAGTACCACTCGGAAGCCTCCAGGTACAGGGGGGTTTATCCTCAAGGTCTCTTTGATGACACAGCCTGTATACTTTAACTGTTCCAACACCTCAATGTTCACATTCTGCCCCAGCAGATCCACACCTAGTTCCTCCTGACAGAGAGAGCGGAGAGAGACACAGAGAGAGAGACACAGAGAGAGAGACACAGAGAGAGAGACACAGAGAGCGGAGAGAGACGGAAAGACAGAGAGACAGAATGTATTATTTCACAATCATTCCATAAGCCAATGAGATCTAAAGGACGTCATCAATGTCCTAGTAAATGACTGGATGAATATTGATTGAGTGAATTGATGATTTCTGGCTATAAATAACCGGCTGTTACCTGCTGGTGCAGTTCTTGTCTGAGTTTGTTGAGCGTGTCAGGGTTGAGTCCCAGGAACATGACCAGTGAGGTTGCTGTACTAGCAGTGGTCTCATGGCCTCCAAATAAAAGCTCTGTGGCGGACTCCTTAATCGCCTTCAGATAGAGAGAATTATTTTGTTTTAATCACTGAGCTCTAACCACTAGGCCGCCCCCCCCCTACGCTCTAGGCCGCCCCCCTACGCTAGGCCGCCCCCCTACCACTAGGCCGCCCCCCTACGCTCTAACCACTAGGCCGCCCCCCCTACGCTCTAACCACTAGGCCGCCCCCCCTACGCTCTAACCACACCCTGTCGTTCTCAACTAACATCAAGGCGGTGGCCAGTTCCTGTAGGTTCATGCTCTACAACATCCGCAGAGTACGACCCTGCCTCACACAGGAAGCGGCGCAGGTCCTAATCCAGGCACTTGTCATCTCCCGTCTGGATTACTGCAACTCGCTGTTGGCTGGGCTCCCTGCCTGTGCCATTAAACCCCTACAACTCATCCAGAACGCCGCAGCCCGTCTGGTGTTCAACCTTCCCAAGTTCTCTCACGTCACCCCGCTCCTCCGCTCTCTCCACTGGCTTCCAGTTGAAGCTCGCATCCGCTACAAGACCATGGTGCTTGCCTACGGAGCTGTGAGGGGAACGGCACCCCAGTACCTCCAGGCTCTGATCAGGCCCTACACCCAAACAAGGGCACTGCGTTCATCCACCTCTGGCCTGCTCGCCTCCCTACCACTGAGGAAGTACAGTTCCCGCTCAGCCCAGTCAAAACTGTTCGCTGCTCTGGCCCCCCAATGGTGGAACAAACTCCCTCACGACGCCAGGACAGCGGAGTCAATCACCACCTTCCGGAGACACCTGAAACCCCACCTCTTTAAGGAATACCTAGGATAGGATAAAGTAATCCTTCTCACCCCCCTTAAATGATTTAGATGCACTATTGTAAAGTGGCTGTTCCACTGGATGTCATAAGGTGAATTCACCAATTTGTAAGTCGCTCTGGATAAGAGCGTCTGCCAAATGACTTAAATGTAATGTAAATGTAACCACTAGGCTGCCCCGCCGCCCCCTACGCTCTAACCACTAGGCTGCCCCGCCGCCCCCCCTACGCTCTAACCACTAGGCTACCCGCCGCCCCTACGCTCTAACCACTAGGCTACCCGCCGCCCCTACGCTCTAACCACTAGGATACCCGCCGCCCCCCCTACGCTCTAACCACTAGGATACCTGCCGCACCTACACTCTAACCACTAGGATACCTGCCGCACCTACTCTAACCACTAGGATACCTGCCGCCCCTACACTCTAACCACTAGGATACCTGCCGCCCCTACACTCTCACCACTAGACTACCCGCCGCCCCTACACTCTAACCACTAGGATACCTGCCGCCCCTACACTCTAACCACTAGGCTACCTGCCGCCCCCAACGTCTCTGTGGTTGAAGATGGGGATACATGTATAGAATAGAGTATTACCTGCATGCTGAACGGCTCGTCACTGTTCCTACTGATGTCTATCAGCTGTTGTAGCGCGTCTCTGTGTTTCACCTCTTTCCCACTGTCTATTTTTTTCTGGATATTCTCCTCGATTTTGGAGTGGATTAAATTTCGGGCTTTCAATCCCTGTAGATAAAAGATGTGTATTTTTTTACATTAATTTAGGCCCTGCCAATATTCTGAATACATTGTTTAAAAATGTCATCGAATGAGAATTGAGTGCACCGCTACTTACCCGGTACAAGCCGCTGAAGGGGACATCGACCGGAAGGGAGAAAAGGTTCTTAATCATCTCTTCGAAAGCCTCCACCAGCTCCTGCTCGTCGGTCTTGATCTGGTCCGGGTCGAAGCCCAGGAGGATCCTCATGGCGATGCGGAACATGAGGCGCTTCATCTCGGGGTAGACTAGAACGTAGGAGTCCTTCTCGAGCCATTCCCTCACGGCGCTCCTCACCTCCTCCTGGATCACCGGGATGTAGTGTTCCAAGGCATCCCGGGAAAACGCTCTCATTATAGCCTAAAATACAGGAGCAACTTTCCGTTAAGACGGGAGGGACATTAAAAGAAAACTTTAAATAAATGCAGATTATAGTCAAATATCTATGCGTAAAATCCTACATTTAATTTGCTATTTTAAAAATGTTAATGAGAAAAAAAAATGAAACCATCTACGCACCTTCTTCTTGTTTTTATGCTGGGTTCCGTGCATATTGGAGAGCGTGTCCGATCCCAAAATAGTTCTGACGGAAGCGGGCCACTGCACCGCGACAAGTTTATGTTCACCCAGCAGAATCTGCCTGACGTTGTTCGCTCCCATGACGCGCACCGTGGGGTTGCCAAAGAGATGCGTTCTGTAAATGCAGCCATACTTCTGTCGTTTCATCCGCAGGAACTTTCTCCTCTGCAATAAAATGAACCAATAAAAATGCTTTGTTTATTATCAACGGAAACCATATACACCAACAGGTTAATATTATACAATATGACTATTATTAAGTTTGAAAAAAGTGTTGTAATTACCTGGAGAAGGAGTTGGAGCGTCTCGCCAATGAAAGGTAAGCCCATGGACCCAGGAGGGAGAGGGGCTCGACAGCTGGGATCCCGACCACGGATCAAATAAACCTCCCATAACTTCACCGCGACCAAAAAGAGAAAGATTGGAAGCACAATCGTGCACAAAAGGGTCGCCACCAACGTGTTCAAAGCCATTGTACTAGTGCGCGTAACGAGTCGCGTAACCAAACCAACTATAAAGGTGTGAGGACTTTTAGGTGGAGCAAGAGTTAGTTTGATACTGAAAGTCTGGGTGTTTTCTATGGCCTTTTTATACTCTTTCCCCCAGGTCTCGGCCTCCTGTTAACTTGGCTTGGCGACAGAAATTAGTTCACACAAAGTTCATCTTTAATTGTTGTGTCATCTCGCTCCGCCCACGGAGTAGCAGCTTCTCCAAAACCCCATTTGTTACAGGCGCATTTTAATACCACCTCCTGTTGGAGACGCACAATCAGGATTTAACTCTGAAAAGGTGTTAAGTCCTTCTAACAATAGGAACCATCCAAGGTTCTTTGTTGCAAATATTCCGCAGTTCAGCCTCATTACATGTGATGGTTCTGCATGTAATGCCCGGGGCGGGTCTTAATTGAACAGCTTTCAACACATTTCAATTAGCGCTGTTGGTTCCGAATTTAAATAATTTCCTTAATCCCCTTTAAATTCCAACACACGTCTTTGCTTTGTTCGACTCATGCATTAAAGCTGAATGTGGTCAAATTAAATCATTAAACAATCGCCTGAAAGATTTAATCCAGCATTTAGTTGGAATAACCAAGTTGTTTATATTGTATTTTATTAGGCTATACGAATTAATGACAGTTGTTTGGAGGCTAAACTGACAAGTTTTTCTTTTGAGAGTTGGAGATGTTCAGTGACGTAGTGCGCACCCTGGTTAAACTTGTCTAATCTAGAATGAGACTTTAACCTGTTGTCTGTCTTGACTACCGTTTCCCTCTGCATTCGGTGACGCTGCTCTGTCTGTATCTGTGGAAGGGCCTCCGTTATAAAAAATGATATCTTGCTTGCTGTGGGTTCAAACTTGGGTCAGTTGGTGGGAAATAAAACAAAATGTGTCTGTGTGTTAACAGGGTTACTGGGAGGCTAAACATGTAAACACCGCTGGACCAACCCAGTGTATTTGGAACCACTTTGTTTATGACAGCTATAACCTGGAGCGGACAGGGACTCAGCCAGTCAAGCAGGAGACGGCGTGGCTCCACATTTTACAGCGACACGTTCTAGATTTCCGTCCCCCCATTCTCTCTCTCTGTCGGGTCGCACCGACGTGCTGAAGCGTTGCCCTGCAGTTCACCTCCTCACTATGTATGGAGTAATCCATGCTAATAGCTTGAGGAGAAATAGCCCATAAATATCCGGATACTCTCAGGCGTTTAAATGCACATTTATTGATTAAGAATTCAACCACAGAGCCTATCCAAGACTCCGAAGGACGTGTATTATGACATTACCTTACTGCACGTTTGAGGGCATATAGGTTATTCCCCCCCCGTGAATAAGAACATTGTGTGAAATAGTTCAGTGATATGATGTCCTTACTCTAGTCCTCACTGGTGTCAGCTGAAGTTCAAGAGTACATCACTCACTGTATATTCAGTCCATACGGACACATCAGTGAACTCTTATATCCAGGTGGTCTTTAATACATGCCTTTTTAATAGCCTATAAAACCCCCATCTGACCCGTGACGAATCATATGTTTCCTTTAGATAGACCAGGACATTGACTTAAATGGCCACCGCTGATGTTTTTCGAGCTTCCCCGTCCCACAAAATGCATAGCTATTACGCGCGCGCCTCTCTGTCTGCGTGTGAGAGAGAAACAGAGAAAGAGATTGAGAGAGATGAGGTCTGTGTCGGGGGGCGCATCGTCAGCGATTAGCTGGAGGCCGGAGAGGCTCTGCAACGCCGGGAGGGGGATCTCTCCTCATTCCCAAGCGCTGACGCTGACCTGCCAGTGCCCTACACCACCGACCCTGACATCTCGGTGAACTCCCGCGCACCAACCTCGCCAAGTTCACTGTCCATCAAATAACGAGATAGGGGACCGGGACCGGGACCGGGGATGAACGAACACCAAGCAGCAATTACAGAGGAACAGTTATTATCTCCCGCTGTCGGTCAATCACACAAATCAAATAAAGCGGTAACAGTCTAATTGGGTCAAGAGATAAAATGGCTTCCCACGTGTTGGAATAAAAACATTTTAATTGGATCCTTCTGCTTAATATTATCACCAGTAGCCTGTAACCTACTAGGATAATGTAATATATTATCACCAGTAGCCTATGTGACCTACTAGGATAATGTAATGTATTATCACTAGTAGCCTGTAACCTACTAGGATAATGTAATATATTATCACTAGTAGCCTATGTAACCTACTAGGATAATGTAATATATTATCACTAGTAGCCTGTAACCTACTAGGATAATGTAATATTTTATCACTAGTAGCCTGTAACCTACTAGGATAATGTAATATATTATCACTAGTAGCCTATGTAACCCACTAGGATAATGTAATATATTATCACTAGTAGCCTGTAACCTACTAGGATAATGTAATATGTTACCACTAGTAGCCTGTAACCCACTAGGATAATGTAATATATATCACTAATAGCCTATGTAACCTACTAGGATAATGTAATATATTATCACTAGTAGCCTATGTAACCTACTAGGATAATGTAAGATATTATCACTAGTATCCTGTAACCTACTAGGATAATGTAATATATTATCACTAGTAGCCTGTGTAACCCACTAGGATAATGTAATATATTATCACTAGTAGCCTGTGTAACCCACTAGGATAATGTAATATATTATCACTAGTAGCCTGTGTAACCCACTAGGATAATGTAATATATTATCACTAGTAGCCTGTAACCTACTAGGATAATGTAATATGTTATCACTAGTAGCCTGTAACCTACTAGGATAATGTAATATATTTTCACTAGTAGCCTATGTAACCAACTAGGATAATGTAATATATTATCACTAGTAGCCTATGTAACCTACTAGGATAATGTAATATATTATCACTAGTAGCCTATGTAACCTACTAGCATAATGTAATATATTATCACTAGTAGCCTATGTAACCTACTAGGATAATGTAATATATTATCACTAGTAGCCTATGTAACCCACTAGGATAATGTAATATATTATCACTAGTAGCCTGTAACCTACTAGGATAATGTAATATATTATCACTAGTAGCCTATGTAACCTACTAGGATAATGTAATATATTATCACTAGTAGCCTGTAACCTACTAGGATAATGTAATATATTATCACTAGTAGCCTATGTAACCTACTAGGATAATGTAATATATTATCACTAGTAGCCTATGTAACCTACTAGGATAATGTAATATATTATCACTAGTAGCCTATGTAACCTACTAGGATAATGTAATATATTATCACTAGTAGCCTGTGTAACCTACTAGGATAATGTAATATATTATCACTAGTAGCCTGTGTAACCTACTAGGATAATGTAATATATTATCACTAGTAGCCTGTGTAACCTACTAGGATAATGTAATATATTATCACTAGTAGCCTGTGTAACCTACTAGGATAATGTAATATATTATCACTAGCAGCCTGTAACCTACTAGGATAATGTAATATATTATCACTAGTAGCCTATGTAACCTACTAGGATAATGTAATATATGTAATATATTATCACCAGTAGCCTATGTAACCCACTAGGATAATGTAATATATGTAATATATTATCACCAGTAGCCTATGTAACCCACTAGGATAATGTAATATATGTAATATATTATCACTAGTAGCCTATGTAACCTACTAGGATAATGTAATATATGTAATATATTATCACTAGTAGCCTATGTAACCTACTAGGATAATGTAATATATGTAATATATTATCACTAGTAGCCTATGTAACCCACTAGGATAATGTAATATATGTAATATATTATCACTAGTAGCCTATGTAACCTACTAGGATAATGTAATATATGTAATATATTATCACTAGTAGCCTATGTAACCTACTAGGATAATGTAATATATGTAATATATTATAACTAGTAGCCTATGTAACCCACTAGGATAATGTAATATATGTAATATATTATAACTAGTAGCCTATGTAACCTACTAGGATAATTTAAGACAGATCAAACTTTTTTTAGCATCGTTCATTCACAGTTTCTTTTTTAATGACCACACATCTTCCATTAAAACCTCGATGTGTCTCTCTCATGTGCTGCGTAAAGGGGTCCTCTGTCCAATTATAGAGGGAGGAGATTTGATTTGTAGGTTTGCATGAGGTATGTGCAGTTGGAGGTGCTGTCACAACAGGAGAGGGTGGGGGTGTGGGGAGTCAGGAGAGGCACCGCTCAGCGGTTCACCCAGAGGTCAGTCCCTCCACCGACCCAGCGGCTGGAGGTACAGCCATTCCCCCTGTCAGGTCTAATGTCTCTGGGCTTGTTTAAGGGAGGGAGGCTCGGTAGGTGGAGTTATACCCATCCTGTGTTGTTTTTTTAGTTGAATGGGAAACAATGGGCCATTTATTAAACTAAACAGGGCCAACCACTGATTTAGAATGGGTTTAATGTGTAAACAGGTTGGGCCAACCACTGATTTAGAATGGGTTTAATGTGTAAACAGGTTGGGCCAACCACTGATTTAGAATGGGTTTAATGTGTAAACAGGTTGGGCCAACCACTGATTTAGAATGGGTTTAATGTAAACAGGTTGGGCCAACCACTGATTTAGAATGGGTTTAATGTGTAAACAGGTTGGACCAACCACTGCCAACCATGTGTAAACAGGGGACCAACCACTGATTTAGAATGGGTTTAATGTGTAAACAGGTTGGGCCAACCACTGATTTAGAATGGGTTTAATGTGTAAACAGGTTGGGCCAACCACTGATTTAGAATGGGTTTAATGTGTAAACAGGTTGGGCCAACCACTGATTTAGAATGGGTTTAATGTGTAAACAGGTTGGGCCAACCACTGATTTAGAATGGGTTTAATGTGTAAACAGGTTGGGCCAACCACTGATTTAGAATGGGTTTAATGTAAACAGGTTGGGCCAACCACTGATTTAGAATGGGTTTAATGTGTAAACAGGTTGGGCCAACCACTGATTTAGAATGGGTTTAATGTGTAAACAGGTTGGGCCAACCGCTGATTTAGAATGGGTTTAATGTGTAAACAGGTTGGGCCAACCGCTGATTTAGAATGGGTTTAATGTGTAAACAGGTTGGGCCAACTGATTTAGAATGGGTTTAATGTGTAAACGCTGATTTAGAATGGGTTTAATGTGTAAACAGGTTGGGCCAACCACTGATTTAGAATGGGTTTAATGTGTAAACAGGTTGGGCCAACCACTGATTTAGAATGGGTTTAATGTGTAAACAGGTTGGGCCAACCACTGATTTAGAATGGGTTTAATGTGTAAACAGGTTGGGCCAACCACTGATTTAGAATGGGTTTAATGTGTAAACAGGTTGGGCCAACCACTGATTTAGAATGGGTTTAATGTGTAAACAGGTTGGGCCAACCACTGATTTAGAATGGGTTTAATGTGTAAACAGGTTGGGCCAACCGCTGATTTAGAATGGGTTTAATGTGTAAACAGGTTGGGCCAACCGCTGATTTAGAATGGGTTTAATGTGTAAACAGGTTGGGCCAACCGCTGATTTAGAATGGGTTTAATGTGTAAACAGGTTGGGCCAACCACTGATTTAGAATGGGTTTAATGTGTAAACAGGTTGGGCCAACCACTGATTTAGAATGGGTTTAATGTGTAAACAGGTTGGGCCAACCACTGATTTAGAATGGGTTTAATGTGTAAACAGGTTGGGCCAAACTGATTTAGAATGGGTTTAATGTGTAAACGCTGATTTAGAATGGGTTTAATGTGTAAACAGGTTGGGCCAACCGCTGATTTAGAATGGGTTTAATGTGTAAACAGGTTGGGCCAACCGCTGATTTAGAATGGGTTTAATGTGTAAACAGGTTGGGCCAACCACTGATTTAGAATGGGTTTAATGTGTAAACAGGTTGGGCCAACCACTGATTTAGAATGGGTTTAATGTGTAAACAGGTTGGGCCAACCACTGATTTAGAATGGGTTTAATGTGTAAACAGGTTGGGCCAACCACTGATTTAGAATGGGTTTAATGTGAAAACAGGTTGGGCCAACCACTGATTTAGAATGGGTTTAATGTGTAAACAGGTTGGGCCAACCACTGATTTAGAATGGGTTTAATGTGTAAACAGGTTGGGCCAACCACTGATTTAGAATGGGTTTAATGTGTAAACAGGTTGGGCCAACCGCTGATTTAGAATGGGTTTAATGTGTAAACAGGTTGGGCCAACCGCTGATTTAGAATGGGTTTAATGTGTAAACAGGTTGGGCCAACCGCTGATTTAGAATGGGTTTAATGTGTAAACAGGTTGGGCCAACCACTGATTTAGAATGGGTTTAATGTGTAAACAGGTTGGGCCAACCACTGATCTTTGATGCCAGCTCGTTATTAACACATAACATATCGCAGGGGGCATGGAAAGGAAGCCAGACACGTCCCAAATAGCACTCTATTCCCTATATAGTGCACTACTTTAGACCAGCCCTCCCATAGTGCCCTACCTGGCCAAATGTAGTGCACTATAAAGGGGATAGCATGTCATTTGGAACTGAGACAAAGGTTCTTGGTCTGTTTCTGTCTTCTTCACCGACAGGGAAAGATCCTCTTATTTAAAGTATAGGTACAATGGGATAGTATTCAATTTGATTCACTTGGTCAAATTTCCCAACTTCAAAAAACCAACTAGGACAAAAGGAATGTTTCAGGTTGGTGAACTCTATTACATAATTCCCTCATCACCTGGTCATTATATAAACATCATGCATATAAATAACAATTTACATCCTCTATAGAAATGCTCTATAAATAACAATTTACATCCTCTATATAAATGCTCTATAAATAACATTAGAATTGACATCCTCTATATAAATGCTCTATAAATAACAATTTACATCCTCTATAGAAATGCTCTATAAATAACATTAGAATTTACATCCTGTATATAAATGCTCTATAAATAACATTAGAATTTACATCCTGTATATAAATGCTCTATAAATAACATTAGAATTTACATCCTCTATATAAATGCTCTATAAATAACATTAGAATTTACATCCTCTATATAAATGCTCTATAAATAACGCTTTACATCCTGTATATACAGTACTAGTCAAAAGTTTGGACACACCTACTTATTCAAGGGTTTTTCTTTATTTTTTACTATTTTCTACATTGTATAATAATAGTGAAGACATCAAAACTATGAAATAACCAAAAAAGTGTGAAACAAATCAACATATATTTGAGATTAGTAAATCTTCAAAGTATCGACCCTTTGCCTTGATGACAGCTTTGCACACTCTTGGCATTATCTCAACCAGCTTCATGAGGTAGTCACCTGGAATGCATTTCAAATAACAGGTGTGCCTTGTTAAAAGTCCATTTGTGGAATTTCTTTCCTTTTTATTTCTTATATATATATTTTTAATTATTCAACAACAGTACAGTACAATACAGCTAAAGTAAGTACTACAACAAAAAGGTTTCTCCACCCTCCCCTGCCGCCAGAATAAAAAATAAATTAAAACAATGACTTATGACAAAATAAATAAATACAATTAGAATACTAATAATACTAATAATGACTAAATAAGACAAATGACAAGAGAGACCAACAGAGACACAAAGCAATACAAACAGTATATTAGAGAGACAATACCTACATCAATCTACAAGCAGACATCCAACAACCTCAATGGAAATGCTACCTTATAGTCCAGGAAGAGGTGACATATTTATTAACAAAGTAGTTTAATTTATTTCTTAAATCATAGGTCATCTTCTCCATAGGAATACACTTATTCATCTCAGAGAGACGTCTTGGTAATTGGTTGAAGGGGAATCTGATTTCTATGTCAATGCAACACGTTTTCTTGCAGTGGGAAATGGGGCGATATTCTGTACGTTTGATGTTGAAGTAATTCCTCAAATTCACATTTTGTGAAGTTATCCAGAATGCATATTTCAGGGACAAGTGGGAACGGGACCTCCGTAATGAAGGCCAGGGAGTTACAAACATCACGCCAGAAGGCTTGTCATTTGGTACACTGCCAAGTAGAACTCAAAAATACTACCTTCTGTTGTTCCACATGAAAAACCCATTTGGGATATCCCTCCCTGGAGCTCGAGGGCGCCGGGCTGCCCTGCATTACGCACACCTGCTTCCCTCGTTACGCACATCAGCGATTCATTACACTCACCTGGACTCAATCACTCGTGTTATTACCTCCCCTATATCTGTCTGTTCCTCAGTTCTATTCCGCGCTTCTGCATTAATGTTCGTTTGTCGTTGTTTCCCGGTTCTGTTCCTGTCCTGTTCCATGTCTGTGTAAATTAAATGTTCAACTCTCCGTACCTGCTTCTCATCTCCAACGTCGGTTCTTATAAAGTCTGTATCTAGAGTGGATGGTCGCTGACACACTATCTTGTCATAGGTCCGACCACAGCCCCTCATCAATTATACTATTCAAATCAGAAGCTCTCTTGACTTATGTACATCTGGTTTTTGGCCATTGATGCATTTAAAAAAAAATCTTAATTAGGAACAGTGGATTAACTGCCTGTTCAGGGGCAGAACGACAGATTTGTACCTTGTCAGCTCGGGGATTCGAACTTGCAACCTTTCGGTTACTAGTCCAACGCTCTAACCACGAGGCTACCCTGCCGCGACTCTGGATATAAATCTACATCAAAACTATGAAATAACACTTATGGAATCACGTAGTAACCAAAAAAGTGTTAAACAAATCAAAATATCAGGAATTGATTTCTTTCTTAATGCATTTGAGCCAATCACTTGTGTTGTGACAAAGTGGGGGTGTTATACAGAAGACAGCCCTATTTGGTAAAAGACCAAGTCCATATTATGGCAAGAACAGCTCAAGTAAGCAAAGAGAAACGACAGTCCATCATTACTTTAAGACATGAAGGTTAGTCAATACGGAAAATTTCAAGAACTTTGAAAGCTTCTTCTAGAGCAGTCGCAAAAACCATCAAGCACTATGATGAAACTGGCTCTCTTGAGGACCGCCACAGGAAAGGAAGACCCAGAGTTACCTCTGCTGCAGAGGATAAGTTCATTATAGAGTTACCAGCCTCAGAAATTGCAGCCCAAATGAATGCTTCACAGAGTTCAAGTAACAGACACATCTCAACATCAACTGTTCAGAGGAGACTGCGTGAATCAGGCCTTCATGGTTGAATTGCTGCAATTGCTGCAAAGAAACCACTACTAAAGGGCACCAATAATTTCACTGAGGAAGAGGTCACTTCACTGAGGAAGAGGTCACTTCACTGAGCAAGAGATCACTTCACTGAGGAAGAGGTCACTTCACTGAGCAAGAGATTACTTCACTGAGGGAGAGATCACTTCACTGAGGGAGAGGTCACTTCACTGAGGAAGAGGTCACTTCACTGAGGAAGAGGTCACTTCACTGAGGAAGAGATTACTTCACTGAGGGAGAGATTACTTCACTGAGGGAGAGATTACTTCACTGAGGGAGAGATTACTTCACTGAGGGAGAGATCACTTCACTGAGGAAGAGGTCACTTCACTGAGGAAGAGATCACTTCACTGAGGAAGAGGTCACTTCACGGAGGGAGAGGTCACTTCACAGAGGGAGAGGTCACTTCACGGAGGGAGAGGTCACTTCACAGAGGGAGAGGTCACTTCACGGAGGGAGAGGTCACTTCACAGAGGGAGAGGTCACTTCACGGAGGGAGAGGTCACTTCACGGAGGGAGAGGTCACTTCACAGAGGAAGAGGTCACTTCACAGAGGAAGAGGTCACTTCACAGAGGGAGAGGTCACTTCACGGAGGGAGAGGTCACTTCACTGAGGGAGAGGTCACTTCACAGAGGAAGAGGTCACTTCACAGAGGAAGAGGTCACTTCACAGAGGGAGAGGTCACTTCACTGAGGGAGAGGTCACTTCACTGAGGGAGAGGTCACTTCACTGAGGGAGAGGTCACTTCACAGAGGAAGAGGTCACTTCACTGAGGAAGAGATCACTTCACTGAGGAAGAGGTCACTTCACGGAGGGAGAGGTCACTTCACTGAGGAAGAGATCACTTCACTGAGGAAGAGGTCACTTCACGGAGGGAGAGGTCACTTCACTGAGGGAGAGGTCACTTCACTGAGGGAGAGGTCACTTCACTGAGGGAGAGGTCACTTCACAGAGGAAGAGGTCACTTCACAGAGGAAGAGGTCACTTCACAGAGGAAGAGGTCACTTCACTGAGGGAGAGGAAGAGGTCAGTATACCCTGCTATTCCCCGAGCAAGAGGAAGAGGTCACTTCACTGAGCAAGAGATTACTTCACTGAGGGAGAGATCACTTCACTGAGGAAGAGGTCACTTCACGGAGGGAGAGGTCACTTCACAGAGGGAGAGGTCACTTCACTGAGGGAGAGATCACTTCACTGAGGGAGAGGTCACTTCACGGAGGGAGAGGTCACTTCACTGAGGAAGAGGTCACTTCACGGAGGGAGAGGTCACTTCACAGAGGGAGAGGTCACTTCACTGAGGGAGAGGTCACTTCACTGAGGAAGAGGTCACTTCACTGAGGGAGAGGTCACTTCACAGAGGAAGAGGTCACTTCATAGAGGAAGAGGTCACTTCACTGAGGGAGAGGAAGAGGTCACTTCACTGAGGGAGAGGTCACTTCACGGAGGGAGAGGTCACTTCACGGAGGGAGAGGTCACTTCACTGAGGGAGAGGAAGAGGTCACTTCACTGAGGGAGTGGAAGAGGTCACTTCACAGAGGAAGAGGTCACTTCACTGAGGAAGAGGTCACCCTGGCCCAGATGTTTTTCCGCCACTGTCGCCGTACCTGGAAGAGAGCTGCTCTTCTCAAGACGACAGGTAGACCACCTCCAGGTGTCAACGACAGGTAGACCACCTCCAGGTGTCAACGACAGGTAGACCACCTCCAGGTGTCAACGACAGGTAGACCACCTCCAGGTGTCAACGACAGGTAGACCACCTCCAGGTATCAACGACAGGTAGACCACCTCCAGGTATCAACGACAGGTAGACCACCTCCAGGTATCAACGACAGGTAGACCACCTCCAGGTATCAACGATAGGTAGACTGCCCCCGGACCCCGGCTTCCCGCTAAAGCGTCCTGTGGTTGATGCTCCTAGCTAGCCCTGATGGCCAGTTGGGTCCGTTGTTCTCTAAAGCGCCCTGTGGTTGATGCTCCTAGCTAGCCCTGATGGCCAGTTGGGTCCGTTGTTCTCTCAAGCGCCCTGTGGTTGATGCTCCTAGCTAGCCCTGATGGCCAGTTGGGTCCGTTGTTCTCTAAAGCGTCCTGTGGTTGAAGCTCCTAGCTAGCCCCGATGGCCAGTTGGGTCCATTGTTCTCTCAAGCGTCCTGTGGTTGATGCTCCTAGCTAGCCCCGATGGCCAGTTGGGTCCGTTGTTCTCTCAAGCGTCCTGTGGTTGATGCTCCTAGCTAGCCCCGATGGCCAGTTGGGTCCGTTGTTCTCTCAAGCGTCCTGTGGTTGATGCTCCTAGCTAGCCCTGATGGCCAGTTGGGTCCGTTGTTCTTTCAAGCGTCCTGTGGTTGATGCTCCTAGCTAGCCCTGATGGCCAGTTGGGTCCGTTGCTCTCTAAAGCGCCCTGTGGTTGATGCTCCTAGCTAGCCCTGATGGCCAGTTGGGTCCGTTGTTCTCTAAAGCGTCCTGTGGTTGATGCTCCTAGCTAGCCCTGATGGCCAGTTGGGTCCGTTGTTCTCTAAAGCGCCCTGTGGTTGATGCTCCTAGCTAGCCCTGATGGCCAGTTGGGTCCGTTGTTCTCTAAAGCGTCCTGTGGTTGAAGCTCCTAGCTATCCCCGATGGCCAGTTGGGTCCGTTGTTCTCTCAAGCGTCCTGTGGTTGATGCTCCTAGCTAGCCCCGATGGCCAGTTGGGTCCGTTGTTCTCTCAAGCGTCCTGTGGTTGATGCTCCTAGCTAGCCCTGATGGCCAGTTGGGTCCGTTGTTCTTTCAAGCGTCCTGTGGTTGATGCTCCTAGCTAGCCCTGATGGCCAGTTGGGTCCGTTGTTCTTTCAAGCGTCCTGTGGTTGATGCTCCTAGCTAGCCCTGATGGCCAGTTGGGTCCGTTGTTCTTTCAAGCGTCCTGTGGTTGATGCTCCTAGCTAGCCCTGATGGCCAGTTGGGTCCGTTGTTCTCTAACGCGTCCTGTGGTTGATGCTCCTAGCTAGCCCCGATGGCCAGTTGGGTCCGTTGCTTTCTAAAGCGTCCTGTGGTTGATGCTCCTAGCTAGCCCTGATGGCCAGTTGGGTCCGTTGCTCTCTAAAGCGCCCTGTGGTTGATGCTCCTAGCTAGCCCTGATGGCCAGTTGGGTCCGTTGCTCTCTAAAGCGTCCTGTGGTTGATGCTCCTAGCTAGCCCTGATGGCCAGTTGGGTCCGTTGTTCTCTAACGCGTCCTGTGGTTGATGCTCCTAGCTAGCCCTGATGGCCAGTTGGGTCCGTTATTCTCTCAAGCGTAGACGTATCTGCTGGCCTGAACAGTGTTTTTTTCCAGTCTGAGTGGGTGGACATGTGTTGATGGGGTGCGTTAACAGAAACCATCCCCGTGTTCATCTTCCTCAGTGTGTTTAAATCAGTGTGTTAACTCTTGGGCTGCTTTATTCAGTCTAACCGGGGGCGGAGTCAGTGGGTCAGAAACCAATCAAATACGTAGAGCTGGGCAGCTCTCATTCAAGTGTTCGCTATTCAACGGAGTCTAAATATTCCACATTACATAGCAAGTGTATTACATGTAGAATGTGCCATTGAAGCTAGAAAATAAACTTTTTGTAAAGTAACAGAATATGCTTCTCTGCACCTCTGCTAAAATCTGGGTAAAAGGGAATGTGCCTGCCCCGAGTCTTATTCAATACATTTAGTAACTACCAACTTGCCAGATTGATTTGACCAATCAAAATGTATTTATAAAGCCCTTTCTTTACATCAGCAGATATATATATATATACATGTATACATAAACCCAGCCATCTGATGACCCAAGCATGTATGAGAAAGGTGGCCTAAATGGACTAGGCCATTATAACAGGCCTAAATGGACTAGGCCATTATAACAGGCCTAAATGGACTAGGCCATTATAACAGGCCTAAATGGACTAGGCCATTAGGCCTAAATGGACTAGGCCTAAATGGACTAGGCCATTATAACAGGCCTAAATGGACTAGGCCATTATAACAGGCCTAAATGGACTAGGCCATTATAACAGGCCTAAATGGACTAGGCCATTATAACAGGCCTAAATGGACTAGGCCATTATAACAGGCCTAAATGGACTAGGCCATTATAACAGGCCTAAATGGACTAGGCCATTATAACAGGCCTAAATGGACTAGGCCATTATAACAGGCCTAAATGGACTAGGCCATTATAACAGGCCTAAATGGACTAGGCCATTATAACAGGCCTAAATGGACTAGGCCATTATAACAGGCCTAAATGGACTAGGCCATTATAACAGGCCTAAATGGACTAGGCCATTATAACAGGCCTAAATGGACTAGGCCATTATAACAGGCCTAAATGGACTAGGCCATTATAACAGGCCTAAATGGACTAGGCCATTATAACAGGCCTAAATGGACTAGGCCATTATAACAGGCCTAAATGGACTAGGCCATTATAACAGGCCTAAATGGACTAGGCCATTATAACAGGCCATTATAACAGGCCTAAATGGACTAGGCCATTATAACAGGCCTAAATGGACTAGGCCATTATAACAGGCCTAAATGGACTAGGCCATTATAACAGGCCTAAATGGACTAGGCCATTATAACAGGCCTAAATGGACTAGGCCATTATAACAGGCCTAAATGGACTAGGCCATTATAACAGGCCTAAATGGACTAGGCCATTATAACAGGCCTAAATGGACTAGGCCATTATAACAGGCCTAAATGGACTAGGCCATTATAACAGGCCTAAATGGACTAGGCCATTATAACAGGCCTAAATGGACTAGGCCATTATAACAGGCCTAAATGGACTAGGCCATTATAACAGGCCTAAATGGACTAGGCCATTATAACAGGCCTAAATGGACTAGGCCATTATAACAGGCCTAAATGGACTAGGCCATTATAACAGGCCTAAATGGACTAGGCCATTATAACAGGCCTAAATGGACTAGGCCATTATAACAGGCCTAAATGGACTAGGCCATTATAACAGGCCTAAATGGACTAGGCCATTATAACAGGCCTAAATGGACTAGGCCATTATAACAGGCCTAAATGGACTAGGCCATTATAACAGGCCTAAATGGACTAGGCCATTATAACAGGCCTAAATGGACTAGGCCATTATAACAGGCCTAAATGGACTAGGCCATTATAACAGGCCTAAATGGACTAGGCCATTATAACAGGCCTAAATGGACTAGTCCATTATAACAGGCCTAAATGGACTAGGCCATTATAACAGGCCTAAATGGACTAGGCCATTATAACAGGCCTAAATGGACTAGGCCATTATAACAGGCCTAAATGGACTAGGCCATTATAACAGGCCTAAATGGACTAGGCCATTATAACAGGCCTAAATGGACTAGGCCATTATAACAGGCCTAAATGGACTAGGCCATTATAACAGGCCTAAATGGACTAGGCCATTATAACAGGCCTAAATGGACTAGGCCATTATAACAGGCCTAAATGGACTAGGCCATTATAACAGGCCTAAATGGACTAGGCCATTATAACAGGCCTAAATGGACTAGGCCATTATAACAGGCCTAAATGGACTAGGCCATTATAACAGGCCTAAATGGACTAGGCCATTATAACAGGCCTAAATGGACTAGGCCATTATAACAGGCCTAAATGGACTAGGCCATTATAACAGGCCTAAATGGACTAGGCCATTATAACAGGCCTAAATGGACTAGGCCATTATAACAGGCCTAAATGGACTAGGCCATTATAACAGGCCTAAATGGACTAGGCCATTATAACAGGCCTAAATGGACTAGGCCATTATAACAGGCCTAAATGGACTAGGCCATTATAACAGGCCTAAATGGACTAGGCCATTATAACAGGCCTAAATGGACTAGGCCATTATAACAGGCCTAAATGGACTAGGCCATTATAACAGGCCTAAATGGACTAGGCCATTATAAAATGGCCTAAATGGACTAGGCCATTATAACAGGCCTAAATGGACTAGGCCATTATAACAGGCCTAAATGGACTAGGCCATTATAACAGGCCTAAATGGACTAGGCCATTATAACAGGCCTAAATGGACTAGGCCATTATAACAGGCCTAAATGGACTAGGCCATTATAACAGGCCTCAATGGACTAGGCCATTATAACAGGCCAAAATGGACTAGGCCATTATAACAGGCCTAAATGGACTAGGCCATTATAACAGGCCTCAATGGACTAGGCCATTATAACAGGCCTAAATGGACTAGGCCATTATAACAGGCCATTATAACAGGCCTAAATGGACTAGGCCATTATAACAGGCCTAAATTATAACAGGCCTAAATGGACTAGGCCATTATAACAGGCCTAAATGGACTAGGCCATTATAACAGGCCTAAATGGACTAGGCCATTATAACAGGCCTAAATGGACTAGGCCATTATAACAGGCCTAAATGGACTAGGCCATTATAACAGGCCTAAATGGACTAGGCCATTATAACAGGCCTAAATGGACTAGGCCATTATAACAGGCCTAAATGGACTAGGCCATTATAACAGGCCTAAATGGACTAGGCCATTATAACAGGCCTAAATGGACTAGGCCATTATAACAGGCCTAAATGGACTAGTCCATTATAACAGGCCTAAATGGACTAGGCCATTATAACAGGCCTAAATGGACTAGGCCATTATAACAGGCCTAAATGGACTAGGCCATTATAACAGGCATTATAACAGGCCTAAATGGACTAGGCCATTATAACAGGCCTAAATGGACTAGGCCATTATAACAGGCCTAAATGGACTAGGCCATTATAACAGGCCTAAATGGACTAGGCCATTATAACAGGCCTAAATGGACTAGGCCATTATAACAGGCCTAAATGGACTAGGCCATTATAACAGGCCTAAATGGACTAGGCCATTATAACAGGCCTAAATGGACTAGGCCATTATAACAGGCCTAAATGGACTAGGCCATTATAACAGGCCTAAATGGACTAGGCCATTATAACAGGCCTAAATGGACTAGGCCATTATAACAGGCCTAAATGGACTAGGCCATTATAACAGGCCTAAATGGACTAGGCCATTATAACAGGCCTAAATGGACTAGGCCATTATAACAGGCCTAAATGGACTAGGCCATTATAACAGGCCTAAATGGACTAGGCCATTATAACAGGCCTAAATGGACTAGGCCATTATAACAGGCCTAAATGGACTAGGCCATTATAACAGGCCTAAATGGACTAGGCCATTATAACAGGCCTAAATGGACTAGGCCATTATAACAGGCCTAAATGGACTAGGCCATTATAACAGGCCTAAATGGACATTAGGCCCTAACTAGGCCATTATAACAGGCCTAAATGGACTAGGCCATTATAACAGGCCTAAATGGACTAGGCCATTATAACAGGCCTAAATGGACTAGGCCATTATAACAGGCCTAAATGGACTAGGCCATTATAACAGGCCTAAATGGACTAGGCCATTATAACAGGCCTAAATGGACTAGGCCATTATAACAGGCCTAAATGGACTAGGCCATTATAACAGGCCTAAATGGACTAGGCCATTATAACAGGCCTAAATGGACTAGGCCATTATAACAGGCCTAAATGGACTAGGCCATTATAACAGGCCTAAATGGACTAGGCCATTATAACAGGCCTAAATGGACTAGGCCATTATAACAGGCCTAAATGGACTAGGCCATTATAACAGGCCTAAATGGACTAGGCCATTATAACAGGCCTAAATGGACTAGGCCATTATAACAGGCCTAAATGGACTAGGCCATTATAACAGGCCTAAATGGACTAGGCCATTATAACAGGCCTAAATGGACTAGGCCATTATAACAGGCCTAAATGGACTAGGCCATTATAACAGGCCTAAATGGACTAGGCCATTATAACAGGCCTAAATGGACTAGGCCATTATAACAGGCCTAAATGGACTAGGCCATTATAACAGGCCTAAATGGACTAGGCCATTATAACAGGCCTAAATGGACTAGGCCATTATAACAGGCCTAAATGGACTAGGCCATTATAACAGGCCTAAATGGACTAGGCCATTATAACAGGCCTAAATGGACTAGGCCATTATAACAGGCCTAAATGGACTAGGCCATTATAACAGGCCTAAATGGACTAGGCCATTATAACAGGCCCTAAATGGACTAGGCCATTATAACAGGCCTAAATGGACTAGGCCATTATAACAGGCCTAAATGGACTAGGCCATTATAACAGGCCTAAATGGACTAGGCCATTAAATGGACTAGGCCATTATAACAGGCCTAAATGGACTAGGCCATTATAACAGGCCTAAATGGACTAGGCCATTATAACAGGCCTAAATGGACTAGGCCATTATAACAGGCCTAAATGGACTAGGCCATTATAACAGGCCTAAATGGACTAGGCCATTATAACAGGCCTAAATGGACTAGGCCATTATAAGGCCTAAATGGCTGGCCATTAAGGCCTAATGGATAAATGGAGGCCTAAATGGGCCATTATAACAGGCCTAAATGGACTAGGCCATTATAACAGGCCTAAATGGACTAGGCCATTATAACAGGCCTAAATGGACTAGGCCATTATAACAGGCCTAAATGGACTAGGCCATTATAACAGGCCTAAATGGACTAGGCCATTATAACAGGCCTAAATGGACTAGGCCATTATAACAGGCCTAAATGGACTAGGCCATTATAACAGGCCTAAATGGACTAGGCCATTATAACAGGCCTAAATGGACTAGGCCATTATAACAGGCCTAAATGGACTAGGCCATTATAACAGGCCTAAATGGACTAGGCCATTATAACAGGCCTAAATGGACTAGGCCATTATAACAGGCCTAAATGGACTAGGCCATTATAACAGGCCTAAATGGACTAGGCCATTATAACAGGCCTAAATGGACTAGGCCATTATAACAGGCCATTATAAATGGACTAGGCCATTATAACAGGCCTAAATGGACTAGGCCATTATAACAGGCCTAAATGGACTAGGCCATTATAACAGGCCTAAATGGACTAGGCCATTATAACAGGCCTAAATGGACTAGGCCATTATAACAGGCCTAAATGGACTAGGCCATTATAACAGGCCTAAATGGACTAGGCCATTATAACAGGCCTAAATGGACTAGGCCATTATAACAGGCCTAAATGGACTAGGCCATTATAACAGGCCTAAATGGACTAGGCCATTATAACAGGCCTAAATGGACTAGGCCATTATAACAGGCCTAAATGGACTAGGCCATTATAACAGGCCTAAATGGACTAGGCCATTATAACAGGCCTAAATGGACTAGGCCATTATAACAGGCCTAAATGGACTAGGCCATTATAACAGGCCTAAATGGACTAGGCCATTATAACAGGCCTAAATGGACTAGGCCATTATAACAGGCCTAAATGGACTAGGCCATTATAACAGGCCTAAATGGACTAGGCCATTATAACAGGCCTAAATGGACTAGGCCATTATAACAGGCCTAAATGGACTAGGCCATTATAACAGGCCTAAATGGACTAGGCCATTATAACAGGCCTAAATGGACTAGGCCATTATAACAGGCCTAAATGGACTAGGCCATTATAACAGGCCTAAATGGACTAGGCCATTATAACAGGCCTAAATGGACTAGGCCATTATAACAGGCCTAAATGGACTAGGCCATTATAACAGGCCTAAATGGACTAGGCCATTATAACAGGCCTAAATGGACTAGGCCATTATAACAGGCCTAAATGGACTAGGCCATTATAACAGGCCTAAATGGACTAGGCCATTATAACAGGCCTAAATGGACTAGGCCATTATAACAGGCCTAAATGGACTAGGCCATTATAACAGGCCTAAATGGACATTATAACAGGCCTAAATATAACAGGCCTAAATGGACTAGGCCATTATAACAGGCCTAAATGGACTAGGCCATTATAACAGGCCTAAATGGACTAGGCCATTATAACAGGCCTAAATGGACTAGGCCATTATAACAGGCCTAAATGGACTAGGCCATTATAACAGGCCTAAATGGACTAGGCCATTATAACATAAATGGACTAGGCCATTATAGGCCTAAATGGACTAGGCCATTATAACAGGCCTAAATGGACTAGGCCATTATAACAGGCCTAAATGGACTAGGCCATTATAACAGGCCTAAATGGACTAGGCCATTATAACAGGCCTAAATGGACTAGGCCATTATAACAGGCCTAAATGGACTAGGCCATTATAACAGGCCTAAATGGACTAGGCCATTATAACAGGCCTAAATGGACTGAGCCATTATAACAGGCCTAAATGGACTAGGCCATTATAACAGGCCTAAATGGACTAGGCCATTATAACAGGCCTAAATGGACTAGGCCATTATAACAGGCCTAAATGGACTAGGCCATTATAACAGGCCTAAATGGCAGGCCATTATAACCTAAATGGACTAGCCATTATAACAGGCCTAAATGGGCCATTATAACAGGCCTAAATGGACTAGGCCATTATAACAGGCCTAAATGGACTAGGCCATTATAACAGGCCTAAATGGACTAGGCCATTATAACAGGCCTAAATGGACTAGGCCATTATAACAGGCCTAAATGGACTAGGCCATTATAACAGGCCTAAATGGACTAGGCCATTATAACAGGCCTAAATGGACTAGGCCATTATAACAGGCCTAAATGGACTAGGCCATTATAACAGGCCTAAATGGACTAGGCCATTATAACAGGCCTAAATGGACTAGGCCATTATAACAGGCCTAAATGGACTAGGCCATTATAACAGGCCTAAATGGACTAGGCCATTATAACAGGCCTAAATGGACTAGGCCATTATAACAGGCCTAAATGGACTAGGCCATTATAACAGGCCTCAATGGACTAGGCCATTATAACAGGCCTAAATGGACTAGGCCATTATAACAGGCCTAAATGGACTAGGCCATTATAACAGGCCTAAATGGACTAGGCCATTATAACAGGCCTAAATGGACTAGGCCATTATAACAGGCCTAAATGGACTAGGCCATTATAACAGGCCTAAATGGACTAGGCCATTATAACAGGCCTAAATGGACTAGGCCATTATAACAGGCCTAAATGGACTAGGCCATTATAACAGGCCTAAATGGACTAGGCCATTATAACAGGCCTAAATGGACTAGGCCATTATAACAGGCCTAAATGGACTAGGCCATTATAACAGGCCTAAATGGACTAGGCCATTATAACAGGCCTAAATGGACTAGGCCATTATTATAAATGGACTAGGCCATTATAACCTAAATGGACTAGGCCATTATAACAGGCCTAAATGACTAGGCCATTATAACAGGCCTAAATGGGCCATTATAACAGGCCTAAATGGACTAGGCCATTATAACAGGCCTAAATGGACTAGGCCATTATAACAGGTCAAATGGACTCAGGCCATTATAACAGGCCTAAATGGACTAGGCCATTATAACAGGCCTAAATGGACTAGGCCAATATAACAGCCTAAAATGGACAGGCCATTATAACAGGCCTAAATGGACTAGGCCATTATAACAGGCCTAAATGGACTAGGCCATTATAACAGGCCTAAATGGACTAGGCCATTATAACAGGCCTAAATGGACCAGGCCATTATAACAGGCCTAAATGGACTAGGCCATTATAACAGGCCTAAATGGACTAGGCCATTATAACAGGCCTAAATGGACCAGGCCATTATAACAGGCCTAAATGGACTAGGCCATTATAACAGGCCTAAATGACTAGGCCATTATAACAGGCCTAAATGGACTAGCCATTATGGGTCAAGGGGCCTAAATGACTAGGCCATTATAACAGGCCTAAATGGACTAGGCCATTATAACAGGCCTAAAATGGACTAGGCCATTATAACAGGGGCCTAAATGGACTAGGCCATTATAACAGGCCTAAATGGACTAGCCATTATAACAGGCCTAAATGGACCAGGCCATTATAACAGGCCTAAATGGACTAGGCCATTATAACAGGCCTAAATGGACTAGGCCATTATAACAGGCCTAAATGGACTAGGCCATTATAACAGGCCTAAATGGACTAGGCCATTATAACAGGCCTAAATGGGACTAGGCCATTATAACAGGCCTAAATGGACTAGGGCCATTATGCAGCCTAAATGGACTAGGCCATTATAACAGGCCTAAAATGGACTAGGCCATTATAACAGGCCTAAATGGACTATAGGCCATTATAACAGGCCTAAATGGAAATTATAACAGGCCTAAAATGGACTAGCCATTATAACAGGCCTAAATGGACTAGAAAGCCATTATAACAGGCCTAAATGGACTAGTAGTGTCAGGATATCCTGT